>NC_084942.1:12734772-13037803 GCF_958298935.1 Phragmites australis | reverse complement strand
GTCCCTCCACACCACTATCACGCAAGGCACATGGTTCACCTCTTTCCACCTCCTATATGGCGACGAAGCCATGACCCCCACTGAGGTCAAGGGAACCTTGCTATGGATACAACTCCCACAATCTACCGGAGAAAGAGAATTCTCCCTTGATGTCACTGAAGGAACGCGGCTCCGTGCCATCTGGAACCTCGATCACTACATCGCGAAAACCAAAGCCTGGTATGATCCTAAGGTGGCACCCCGAAGCTTTGAACCCGATGACCTAGTACTTGACGTGCCCTAGCTCTGGAGAAACTGCACAACAAATGGGAAGGCCCGTACCTGGTCCTCAGATCTAACAGACCCGAATCCTACCGCCTAGCCAACATAGAAGGAACCCCCTACCACATAGTTGGAACACGGAGACCCTCCGCAAATACTATGTTTAAGGGCCCCCAGGCTCCGCCCTCTCCAAAAGTCCAAAAAAAAAAACAAATAAAACCATAGATTACCACCCACAAATAACCACCTTACCTAGAGGTATCACCTCCAAGAAAACACCTACCCCACCAAAACAAACCCACACAGAGTCTGCTACACCCTCCAGCATCATGAAGGCACTGCCTCCATGCTGAAGGGTAAGACCCTCCAGCATCTTGAAGGCACTGCCTCTGTGCTGAAGGGGTAAGATCCTCCCGCATCTTGAAGGCACTGCCTCCATGCCGGAGAAGTAAATCCTCTGGCATCTTGAAGGCAGTGCCTCCATGCCGGAGAAGTATATCCCTCTGCCATCTTTAAGGCCATGCTAACCTACGTGGCGGAGAGGCAAAGACTACTCCAGCATCTTGAAGGCTTAAGCCTTCGTGCTGGACAGGCATTTATCCCTCCGCCATCTTTAAGGTCTAGCTAACCTACATGGCTGAGAGGCAAACACCGCTCCATCATCTTAAAGGCATTGCCTCCTTGCCGGACAGGCATAAGACCCTTCGTCATTTTTAAGGCCTGGCTGACCTACGTGACGAAGGGATAACCTTCCCGGCATCTTGAAGGCCTAACTTCCGTGCCAAAAAAGATTCGTACAAAGTACTGATCCTCCGACACCTTGAAGACTAAAAGTCTCCGTGCCAAACTCATCTCACCCCTACGATATTTCCTGCTCACACCTAACGCTATGCTATACCCCTCAGATATCGCACCCCGCAGCCGGTAACAATCGCAAAGTACGAAGGGGCTGGGATAGGGGGAATAGGCGAAATGTTGATACGATATCAAAGCATTGATGCGATAAAATTATAAAAACAAAGCTAACACAACGTAAGCTCATTCATACATGGCATACAAAGAATCTGCACTCAGCTAATCAATGTACATCGAATCTATGCCTAGCAAACTCGCTAACCTATCACGCCTCCTCAGAACACTACGGGAGGACGAGGGCGCTCGATCGCCATGCCTTCTAGAAACGCCACGGGACCTGGAGGATGGAGCATGGTAACTGCGCACAAGGGGCCGATGCGAATCCCCTCCACGAAGGGTGGAACCACTGCCTAAAGCAGATCCCCCATGGCCTCAAGAAGACGAAGGGCCTGGTGGGAAGGGATACGAGTCAAAGGCTGAGAAATCCAACTCATCCTCCTCCTGCTCTTTCGACGGGGACTCCGCATCCTGCATCTCCTCCACCTTCACCTCGGCCAGGATAGACTCAAGAAGTTCCAAAGATACCCTTCCATCAGGATCCCGAGCGAGGACAAGGCGTTGAAAGAAGCGTGAACCAGCAACCTCCTGTGATGTTTGAGCTGTACACTAGTTGTCCTTTACAACAAAACATACATCCAAGCTAGATACAAGGGGGTCCTCTGGCTCGACCTTAACCAAGACATTGGCGGCCACCATCGGATCCATGTGCCCCTTGGAATCACGGGGCATAACAAAGCAACTCCACCATCGGGCAGACGGAGTGGCCCCGGATGCTTCGGACACACTTGATCCCTCCCCAGAGGCACCATCTTGGATCCTAGTGAGGCCCCTCCGGCTTCAGGCCGCCACACCTATACACACAGATCGGACTCCATTTAGCCTCAAAGGTACGAACACTCCAGAACAACACAGGCGAACCATAAGAAGATAGACATGATTCCGTTTATATAAGAAAAAGCCCAAATACATAAAGCAGAAGGGGGTGGTCAACATACTAAGACCTTGACCCCCTTCGGAAAGAAAGAAAGCAAAAAACAGATGGCCTGCAGCAGAGCTACACCTCCAGGGCATCTACGCACGAAGACTGCTCCTGCGGGGCAACGACGCGAAGCGAAGGGCCTCTAGAGGGCCGTGGCGCGCCTGCCGGCTTCAGATGAGGGGCCGAACCCCCCCGACGAAGAACCCGGATGAAGACCTCCTGGGGCACCCAGAGTCACCTGAACTGCCATGTAGCGCAACGTCATGCCTCGACCGTACCTTGCCCACAAGTTATGCCGGAAGTTCTCCAGAGCCACGCGGATCTCCACCCGAGGTGCCTCAAGCCGAAAACCCTCCATCACGGAGCCCGGCACCGGCTGCTCCAGTACTTCGAGAGGACCAACCCTTGTTTGGAGCAGCAGGGTTAACTGGAGTGCCACGGCCACGCATGCGCTAGACCTCGCATATGCCTCCACCGACCTAACAATTACCTTCACAGCAGACCAAAGCCAGAACAGCGGCATCACCGATGCCTCTGAGTTAAAAGGGAGTGGCGGACACCTGGCCCTAAGGTCGCTCAGGGCATTGGAGGTGATCCAAGCAATCTCTGATGCAAGTGCAGCTAACCACTGGCACTCCGAGCGCAGTGCTCCCTCCGATGCCTGAGCCTTCTCTAGCTCTTGCCGCACCTCGCCCACCGTGGCCCGAAGGGTCTCAGCATCACCTTCGGCCGACACCCAGCCGCGTTGGCCACATCAGCTAACTCCTTGGCCTCTCGAAGGTCTTCAGTAGCCTTCCACGCCTCAGCCTCCGCGCGCTCCCGCTTCAAAGCTTCCTCTCGAATATGACCCTCTGAAGACTCTGCCGCCTCTGGGCCTCCTCCAAGGCTTGACGAAGGCCGTCAACCTCACCACGGGTAGTGACAAGGGCCTGGTGCCCCCGTCGCCCAGTGCCCTCATCAAAATTACTTGCTACAACGCACAACAGAAGAAGGGCCAAATAAGCTACTCAGAATAAGGCACCGGACCCGGTAAATCGCGATTAAACCACTAAACCTGTAGGGCCACCGCTACCAGACACACCTCCACTTCCTTCAAGTTGCACTAAGCCAAGGATCACTCGATCTCTCCACTCTGGAGAAGAGAGGAGGCCACCATGAAGCCCTTTGACGCCTTCGGGCGCAGCGTAAAGTCATCCAAAGTCAATATCCCAAGGCCGGGCCCCCCTCAGCCATCGCGGAGGGAGCCCCGCCGGAGGGCAAGGTGCCTCAAGCACCGATCGCCTGGGCTAGGTCACCAACTGGCTCGGGGCTCCACGAAGATGAGGCCATGTCCCCCAAGGTGACCTTCGGGGACACCCCCGGAGAAGTCCCTGACCTCTGTCGGAGCTCCCCAACCTCCGAGGGGGAGTCAAAGATACATTCACCTCGATGGCCGCTAAGAAATACCATGAAACACAACATCAAGATCCTGGTACATGACCCAAATGGAAATATAGCTAACGAAGAAACAACGCCTCACCAAGTCCCCCAAGCCCTCTCATAGAAGGGCCCGTGATGTCATCAGCATCCGAACTAGCAAACCCAAAATCATATTCCACGGAGGCCACACCTCCTCTCTGGCTCTGGACGTGGCCAGCAATATCCGGAGAGGCCAGGCCCTTCCCCTACTCATGACCACTGAACTGACCCTCACCTCCTGATAGGTCAGCCGCACTCCCGGCCCGCCTCTGACGCTTCTTGCGGAGTAGCGGCACCTCGGATAACTCGGCCGTCGAGCCAGTTTGCGAACCTCTAGAGACAGAAGGCCGTCAGGCCCAGAGCGGCTTCACATGGATCGTAGGAGTGGCACGTGTTCATTTCCCGGCAGCCTTAGGCTTCGGCAGATCCCGCCACGTTAGAGCCTTCACCCTGAGATAACAGCAAACGCGGTTGTACCGCTCCCAGCTCTGCGTCAGAGCCACCCACCGCTCCTGCTCCGCGTGAGTAGGTGGGCCCAGGATCACCTCGGCAATCTCCACCGCACGCTCCAGCGGAAGACAGCTCTCTAAAAGAAAAGGTAGCTCACATCTACGAATCAAGAAACCAGACAACAAAGAAGACTCAGAAGAGCTGACCGGGGGGGGGGGGTGGGAGTACACCCTCGACCACTCTTCCGCACCTTGCTCAAAGGCATAGTCCCAGCCCATCTGAAGGGGCCGAATACGTAACATGGTGAACTCCTCTACGAGATCACGCATGCTCATCCTTTCAGCCACCCTCCAGAGAAGGGCCAACCACAAAGCGAACTGGTCGTCTGTGATCCCTGTCTCCGGCTTTGGGACATACGTGATATCTCGGTTGGAGGAGCGAAAGGGGGACGCGAGGCCAACATTGTAGTAGAACCACCGCTGCAACCAGTCGGTATACCATCGACCGTTAATAGCCTTCGCCGGAAAGGCATTGTGGTACTGCGGGCGTATCTGGAAATTAACACTGCCAAAGCTGAGGGGCCTCTTCGTCCCCTCACTATTGACCATCTTCAGTTGACAGCTAGCAAAGTGAAGGGCCGCGAAGAAATCCGCCCTCCCTTCGCACCCCTCTGCCCACATGGCCCACTGAAGGTGGCCAAGAGGGCGATGGCATTGGCATGGAGCTGCGAAAGCTCCACATAGTAGTGGCGGAGCACCTGCTCGAGCAACAGCGTCGACGGAAAGCCCAGGCCCGCTTCAAAGAAAGCCTCGAACACTACGACTTCGTGGGCTAGAGGCTCTGGGACCTCCTCGTCCAGCGAAGGTAAAACGACGGCTCTGGAGGGAATCTTCCCCTCCCAGACCATCTGGTCAAGCTCCTCATCATCGATGGCGGACACCCCCAGCACGATGGTCTGCTGGGGATGACTCTTGCTGACGCGGCGGAGCTCCACCCTGGGCGATGGCCACATCAATAATGGGTGACCCGGTGCCACCTGAGGGCCCCCCGTCGCGGCCGCAACGGCGGTTTCGCTAGTCGCCAGAGTTCCTACTCCACACGTGGAACTCGAGCCAGCCATACGGAGCACAGGAATACGGCGAAAGGTGCTAGGCAGCAGAGAAGAAAGAAGAGCAACAATCGATAGACACTCGCACAAAGCAAGGACAGATGGAGGCCAAGGCAGACGAGAACACGGCGTGGGCGAAAAGGCAGCTCAGGGAAATCCCTCCCCTTATAAAGGTAAGGGAGAGATTACCCCCTCGCCTAGAAAAAATGAGCGTATACCCTATCCCTTGACCTGACAGGCCACGATCGCAGGGAAGAGGAACCGCCCCCCGCGACCCTATAACCATAGGACGCCATGCGTCCCACATCCGCCTGACAAGGAGAAGTCACGCCCTTCTCATAGGGCACATTCAATGCCCCTTGTCATCAGCGTAATCGGGCAGGCCATTCAGATCAAGTGGGTCGACTCTTCCCAAGCAAGCCAAGCTATATTAGGGATCAAGAGTCATCGTTAGCAAGCCAGGGATCGCCGGAGGCCCTGCTCCGAAGAATCGTGAGCCCAACCGCTCCACTGGCCATCCTCGCGAGAGGCTACTGTTGGGGGTCGTTGTTAAGAACCCCCGACAGCCCCATGGCTTCCCTGGCCCATGCCCATGGGCCCGTGCCTCCTGAAGGTCGCTTTCTGACTTCCAGGCTTCGGAGTAACTACCTCCTGGAGCCATGCCTCTCGAAGCCTCCATCTCCCGGAGCCATGCTTCCTCCTGGATTCCCCGTCTCTGGGGCTCGAGCAGGCTTCCCGAAGGCTACGGGGTAGGCCATCAGGCTCCAAGAAAGATCTGCCAAGAGAGGAACGTCGGTCATCCTTTGACTGCAAGGAAGTGACCAGCATTAATTAACTAGGCTAGTGGGTGCCGTCCCGACACCCTAGTATAGTAGGGGTTATCCTGACACCCCTGACATCACTGCGTCAGGCTGCAATTGGCTACCGGCTCACCTCTCTGGATACAGACACCCCAACAATTACCATGGTAGATATCTATCTCCTATTGTAGGGTAAAAAGTAGCTATTCAGGATAAGACCATGTAACTCGATCTTATCCTGGATATTTTACACATAGCGGTAACTTACATGCTAAGCTACGTCCAACCCTATAAATAAAGGGCCCTGACCGTCTTAGCAGGATGACACGCTCAACACAGTACGGAGGAGCATAATCACAAAGTTTTTTTTATACTCCCCCTAGCTCAGTCCATATCTTTACGATCAATATATTCGTGGTGGTTTTTCCTCTCAAACCTCGTCTCCAAACTTGAGTCTTTTTCTAAGAAGAAACTCTCGCCGTAATTGCTAGAGCAAAACGATCTCTTACGCCAACAATATCATTTCTAGCTGCTATGGTTAAAAAAGTTCAAAAACTATCTCTAAAATATCAAGAATTACCGTTTTCATTTTCATCCCTAATGCTAGCATACTTCATCGGAATACATGCGTTGAGAAAGGATTTGGCAATGCATGTCTCATTCTTGTCACTCCGTGGTTGCATTACACTGGATCGGGGCAGCATCATGAGAAGTGACGATTCGTGGCTTTGGTACAGTGACACTACTGCGCCATCCATGCTTCATGACTGATGAGCACGCACCCTGGAACAATTCAAGAGGACACGTATAACATGAATTAACACATGTACTATTATTTGAGTTGGAAGTAGCGGTGCTGCAGGGGCACCTAGATGGGGAATGGATTCTTGGCCGGTTATCGCCAGGAAATCCGATTTCTCGGGATTACCGGTGGGTATCGGTAAACTGATAAACCGGTCAATAATAAGCAGTTGAACCCAAATTATAGTTAGATGACTTTCGAATGGAGCTCGTGTCACTACCAAAGTCATGGTTAATGCTGAGCTCCTGAATGTTAAATGCAAAACCGCCTTATGTCTAAGCAGAGTAGCTCAGGTTGAGCTCGTGGATGTCATCCAAGATCGGAGAGAACTCGACCCGGACCGCACCCTGATCCGCCCACGCATTAATGAGCCCATAAGAATCCAATTCCACCTCAAGTGCCCCAAGGAAGCCGAATTCCAAATTCGCAAGCAATGGCCTCAGCATTTAGATCTCGAAACGGCCCCTGATCATCACATATGGCCACTCCACTGCACCTGCTCATTTCCCTTCCTGAGCATAGCATGCACCATGGACATGAAAATCAGGTCTTTAAACTTAATCCAACCAGAATCCGCAGTTCAAGCATATGCCATCACCTTTTATTGAAACCCAACATGAAGTTCAAGGCTGCACTATATGCACACAACTAACCAAAACACAAATCGGCTGGTACTTCACAGATCACAAGCACAGATAAACATTGGAGAAAGGAAGGATGTTCCATGACAGTAAAAAACGAGGTCTCATTCACACCACGGTATATCATGTTGTAAATAATAGTGCGATAATACGAGCATAGATATTATACCATATGTCAAAAAATAAGAGTATAGCCAAAAAGTATTCATTACACATGACTTTAGAACAAAAGACAGCAAGTTATAAGAACCAGTAGCCACTATCATGTGTTCAACTAGAATTAGACAGCAAGTAGAAAACAGTTATATAAGTGCTCTTATAAATAATATAATAGTTGGCCCCAGGACATTTAAGGTCCTGCTTCATAACTATTCTATTGTAAGTATCACTGACTGGCATATTTTTAAGGTAACAATTAGTTCTAAAACCTAAACAGATTCTCTAGATTGAAACCATCATCAAGAACAGTGCTGTTGTCCCAAACAGAGAATACACATTCTAACCAGGAAAAGCGAAATATAGCAAATATAGAGACAAAACTGAATAACTAAATCAGCTACCAAATCTAGAATCAAAAGCATGCATACTCTATAATAACAGCAACACTGTCCCAGGAATCTCCAAACTGGCATCCCCTAGAGTACCAAATAAAAATATGTTTCTCACTGTAAAGAACAGATCAGATATATATACACCGACTAGAACATCCAAGGGCTACTAGATATAGTCGAGAGACTAGAGAATGCATAGGTCTAACTAGTTTACTAAAAAACATGCCTAGTCTCAGCACAATTATTCATCATCGAACAATAACGTGAAGCTACCTGAACTATCCAGAACAAAGAAAGACGAGCAATACTCACAGCATGATCCGTTGAAACGCATTGTCAATTGAGGCAATGCACGACTCAAAAGTCGTTGATCCAGAAATCCAATCGTCCGTCATTGCCGCCGGTGAGAAGGAGAACAAAGATACAAAGCCTCAACCGCACTGCAACAGCACGTGCGAGCGAGCCTCGACGTCCATAGCTCCGACCACCACCAACACAGGAGCTCCAAAACTCAATCTCTCCAAGCGTTGAAGCACCAGAGCCAAGATTCGAGCTCTCTCGAGTCCAGCTCAAAGATGACAACCAAAATCGAGAGAGATCAAAGGTGAAACAATAAAGGAGGAAACAGAGTTTTTCTCCTTTCTTGCTAGGGATCGGGAGCCGTCATACAAATAGACATGATGACGACGCCTTCCAGCCCCATGACCCCTAGGGAATCAGAGGTGGTTGTGCCGCCCCCGCCCTACCTCCCGCTGCCAGCCCTTGCTCTCCCTTCACTTGAATTTTCCCCGCTCCCCTTTACCCTAGCAGACCAACACATCACCCTTGAACTCACCATCGCATGGGCTCGGGCCACTGTGAAGCAAATGGGCAGTCGGTCCAAAAGAAAAGGGGCCCAGGAAAAACATTAAAATTCAAGAATTTCTCAACAGTCCTCACTAAATTTTAATATCGGAGTTATTTGGTTTGATATACAGGGTTGAATTAATTATACCTTTCGGGTTTGAACAAATTACCTAATTGCATAAAAATTAGCTCACATAGGATAAGGAGGACTAAACCTTGATCCTCAGCCTTGGTGCGAGAGCCTTCTCATATACATTGACTTGTATATGGTTGTTTTTGCCTTAGCTCTTGGGTTGGATGTTACGGTCATGTTCATGTACCTTTATTCATGAGTGCCACCTAGAGAAGTACCGATTTCTTTATGATTGTGACCCCACAATCACACTCACATAGGTGAATTCTCCTAGATGTCCTGTAGGACGACATCTATTGCCATACATCATTGAATTCATTAAGAGCTAGCAGCTCAACCTCTCCTATAGAAGAGCAAAGCAGCAAATGAGATTGATTTGCTCTTGTGCTCACACAGCTTGTTTTCCTAGAGCTAGTTCACGGGATCTCCGATCTCCTAGGAGAGGTTACCACCGAACCTTATCAGTGGGTAGTAGTTCCATTCCTCTAGATGTTGCCTAAATGATCTTTCTAGCCATTCCTTTTGTGAAAGGATCAGCAAGGTTCCTTTCAGAATGAATATAATCCATAACGATTATACCCGTCTCTGATGCATCTGATGCACAAGGAAATTATGCGACGCTGCCATTGCAAAGAGCACGGGGATAGTGGGCAATCTGGCAACAGGAGAATACGTATAAAAAAGTCCTCAACTTCCTTTTGCGTAAAAACCCTTAGCCACTAATTAGGCCTTGTACTTTTCTATAGTACCATCAGGTCCACGCTTTCTCTTGAAGATCCATTTGCAGTCGACCGGCTTGCAGCTAATTAGGAGGTCTACTAACTCCCAGGTTCCATTAGTGATGATTGAATACATCTCACTACGGACTGCTTCCTTCCAGTACTCCACTTCTGAAGAAGCGTATGCCTCTCAAAGGTTTCGTGGTTCATCATCCACCACAAAGGAAACAAATTCATCTCCCAGTGATTTTTCAGTTCTTTGCCTCTTACTCCTCCTTAGTTCCAATTCAGGAACCATGTCAATGACACTATGAGGAGCAGGATCATTAACTAAAAGATCATTAATATCAGCCTCCTTCGCTCGCATAGGAAAGATATGCTTAAAGAATGTCACATCCCGAGACTCCATTATCGAGTTGACGGTAATGTCTGAGACCTCAGAGCGGACCACTAGGAATCTATAGGTGACACTCTGGTGTGCGTACCCTAGGAAGACACAATCGACAATCTTTGATCCTAATTTAATTTTCTTCGGCAGAGGAACATGAACTTTGGCTAAACAGCCCCTAAGAAGAAAGGGCAGATTTAGTTTTTTCCCCTTCCATCCTTCATAAGGGGATGCCTTGCGGTTTTGAGACGCGACCCTGTTCAGGACAAAGTTAACTATGAGAACAGCCTCACCCCACCATAAGTTAGCTATATTAGAACTTTTTAATAAGGCATTAATCAAGTCACAAATCATTCGGTTCTTTCTCTCGGCTACTCCGTTCACTTATGGTGAGTATGGTGGCGTAAACTCATGGATTATGCCACCTTTTTCCGCAGAACTCAGAGAAATTCCTGGGAATATATTCCCCACTTCTATCAGACCTCAATCTCTTTATTGTCTTTCCCAGCTGGTTTTTCACCTCGGTCTTATAGATCTTAAAATGTTATAATGCTTCATCTTTTGTTCTAAGAAAATAAACATAGCAGAACCTAGTAGCATCATCTATAAGGATAAAAAAGTATCTTTTGCCACGCTTAGTTAAAATTACATTCATCTCATAAAGATCAGAATGGATCAGCTTAAGTAATGTGGTGCTTCTCCCCTCATCCGAGTGAAACAGTTTGCGGGGCTACTTAGCTTTTACACACACCTCGTGCTTATGACTCTTGTCATAATTATATGAGGGAATCGGATCCATCTTTCTCAAACACACAATTGCTTCATTATTAACATGACAAAGATGAGAATGTCATATATCAATTTTCTTATTAGAATATGAAGAATAGAAAGTGTTTGCGAAACTATCAAAAATAGAAATACGAAACATGCCTATGCAATCATAGCATTTTTCTACAAACAACCCACACCTGGTCATCACTACTTAATTTGACTTGAAGACTATCTTTATTCCTTACCGATACAACATTGACTCGCTGAGTAAATTACGGGTCATGACAGGCATAAACAGCACGTCCTTTAGGACAAGAGTCTTGCCAGAAGTTAACTTCAGGCTCACTTGTCCTACTCCACATAATGCTATCGAGATCCTATTTCCCATCAATACAGATCCACAATCTGTGCCTTGTAGAGAAGTAAAATACATCTAATCAGCACAAATATGCCTTTTAGCACCTGTATCAACCCACCAACTTACTGGTGAATTTGCCATATAGGCCTCAGATACATACCCACTAGTGGAGTTACCTTTGTCGGTATCATCGACTGTTGCAACTGCCACATGCACTTGGGCTTTGGCTGCCTTCTGCTACTCAGGCATTGGCCCTTTGCCCTTACGATTGTGGCATCTGTTGGCCTTGTGGTCCAACCCACCGCAGATGTAGCAGACAATCTCGGACTTCTTTTTCTTCTTCATAGCATTAGCCTTTGGTCCTAAAGTTCCATGCTTGGTCTTCTCTTTCTCCACATTCCATAGGCTCGACAAGATTAGCTTTAACGAGCGTCTTCACTCTACCATAGCCTGCCTTAGACTTCTCCTCAACATTTATAGAAGCAATGAGCCCATTAAAAGTCAATCGCTGCTTTAAGTGCCGATGTGCAGTGACAAAGTCATGCCAAGAAGTGGGCAGCTTGGCTAGGATGGCATTAACCTGAAAACTCTTAGGGAGGACACAACCATGTTGACCTAAGTCTTGCACAATCAGCTGCAACTTATGGATCTGTTCCATGACTGATCTGCCATCTCCCATACGAAAATTCAGGTAACTAGCCAATGTGAAGGATTAATTGCTATTGTCACTTTCAGCATACTTGTCATTCAGCTCTGACCATACATTTCATGCTTCCCCGAACCCCATGTAAACATTGAAGAGCCTGTTCGATAGGATAGCCAAGAGACGTGTTAGGGCTGAGGCATTAGCCTTCTCCCAACGGGCCATTAACGTGTTGAGACACGTTCTTTTGACCTCGTCTTACACGTTTTTCCCCAGAGGAGTAGACGGCTCTTTGGTGAGGATCTAGAAAAGTCCGAGCTCTATCAACCATAGCCTCGTCTGGGCCTGTCAGGGCTTAAAGCCGATCCCATCGAAGTTCTCAGGCTTAATCGCGTTCGAGGACGACGGTGGTAGAACAGAGGAGCTAGAACTAGCCATCGCAGAAGCAGTTGGACTTCTGGATTGTTGTAAATAATAGTGCGATAATAAGAGCATGGATATTATACCACATGTCAAAAACATAAGAGTATAGCCAAAAGATTTTCATTACACATGACCATGGAACAAAAGACAGTAAGTTATAAGAACCAGTACCCACCATCATGTGTTCAACTAGAATTAGGCAGCAGGTAGAAAACAATTATATAAGTGCTCTCAGAAATAATATAGTAGTTGGCCCTAGGACATTTAAGGTCCTACTCCCTAACTGTCCTATTGTAAATATCACTTACCGAGCAGATTTCTAAGATAACAACTAGTTCTAAAACCTAAATAAATTCTCTAGATTTAAACCATCATAAAAAACAGTGCTGCTGTCCCAAAAAGAGAATACACATTCTGACCAGGAGAAGCGAAATATAGCAAATACAGAGACAAAACTGAATAGCTAAATCAGCTACCAAATCTAGAATCAAAAGCAAGCATACTCTGTACTAACAACAACACTATCCTAGGAATCACCAAACAGGCAGCACCCTGGAGTACTAAATAAAAATATGTTTCTCGATGTACAAGAATAGATCAGATATATATAGACCGACTAGAACATCCAGTGGGCCGAGAGACTAGAGAATGCACATGTCTAACTAGTGTATAAAAAACATGCCCAGTCTCAACACAATTATTTATCATTGAGCAATAACGTGAAACTACCTGAATGGTCCAGAACAAAGAAAGATGAGCAATACTCACATCGTGATCCGCTGAAACACACTATCATTCGAGGCAATGCAGACTCAAAAGTCACTAACCAAAATATCCAACCGCCCGTCGTTGCGATTGGCGAGAAGGAGAATAGAGATACAAAACCTCAACTGCATTGCAACAACACATGCGAGCAAGCTTCAACATCCACAACTCTGACCACCACCAACACAGGAGCTCCAAAACTCAATCTCTCCAAGCGTCGAAGCACCAGAGCCAAGATTTAAGCTCCCTCAAGTTCAGCTCAAAGATGACAACCAAAACTGAAAGAGATCAGTGAAGAAAAAATAAAAGATGAAAGAGAGTTTTTCTCCTTTCTTGCTAGGAAGAGAGCCACCATACAAATAGACACGACGATAACAACATCTAGCCCCACGACCCCAAAGGGAATCGAAGACAGTTATGCCACTGCCACCACAGCCCTACCGGCTGTCACCAGCCCTTGCTCTCCCTTTACTTGAATTTTCCTTGCTCCCCTTTGCCTTGGCAGACCGATGCTTCACCCTTGAACCCACCATCGCATGGGCTCAGGCCACTGTGAAGCAAATGGGCCAGTCGGTCCAAAAGAAAAGGGGCCAAGAAAAACATTAAAATTCAAAAATGTCTCAACAAAGCATATTTGATAGCGTATTAAGTATCTGGTTATCCAGCAAGCAACATTGTTCAAAATAGAAAAAATTAATTTTGCACATAAATATTTACAGGCCAGATGACCTTGCTCTCTGGACAGCATACATGGATTATGTACACAACACTAGTTCTCCGTAAGCACCTTCCACACCGGATGGTTAGCAAAGCACCTTCCACACCGGATGGCGGCATCGGTCGTCTTCAGCTAAAGTGAGTACGGGTGCCCACTATTCAACACTCTCCGAAGAACGTCGGTGTTCCATCCAAACACAGAATCCGAGGAACTGTCAACACGTCCAACGAAAAGGGGTCACCTGGAGATCCAGATATATGTAGAGAATCTCAACAAAAAAATATTTGGGCCAACTAAGGATAACTCTTATCATACATTATGCATCCTTGCGTCCATACCAAATATAACACTAACCTTGGGATCATGATCTCATGATTGAATATTCTATCAGGGATCGCAGGAATATGGTCTTTTTTCTTGTTGGCGAAGTTTATGATCTGGAATAGTACTTCATGAATGGATGACTCCAATGCAGCACGCCTTGAGCTAGTCTCCTCCAAGGTGTTCTCTAAGAGCATGTTGCGTCACATGTTACTGTTACACTGTTCCATGGGACTAGGATGGCTTTATGAAGACCGTGAAAGTTTAATTAACAAAATTACCTCCAATATTTGTGAGCCCTTTGGAGCTATTTGATTTGCTATATCCTTTTGGGTTCATGACATGCAAATTGATGAACCATTGTTCCCAATAAATGCGCTCTGTTTTGTTTACAAACCAACCTGGGTGTTTGTTTTTCTCATCGAAAAAGTAGAGGCATACCTGAGATATTCAGGTCAAACGCTAATTAAAATTGGAACAAAGATAATACAGGTTCAACAAAGAAAGTAAACTGAAGAAGAATATCAAAATGACCAAATGTAGTTCACACCTGGCTTCTGCGATTTGGATGCTTCTCTACCCAAGCAATGAACTGGTCAATCTTTCCATCAACTTCTTTTTCTAATTCGGGTAGTCCACACTGCACCTATACACACCCAAAAACAAAAGTAAAAGCGTAATCGAAAAAGAAAGAAGCACAAAAGTAAGCAACAACAAAGAAAATGAAATCAAAATTCGTAGTCACAATGTTGCTGGCAGGCTCCTAGTATTCGGTCAGGTTGTAAGAAATGAAAGTTGGTAAAATACAGCTCTACAAATAGTACAGCTTTGAAGCTTGATTTTCTGTTGAAATGCAAGCAACCTTGCCTGAAAACTCACAGAAAAACATATTACTAAATACTGACTGCCAGCTGCAGCTAATAAGTAACCATTGTCCAGGGTTTCGTTAATATTGATCAGGCATGTTGCCTGGGTGATTTCTGGTTGTAAACGAGCCATATGCGGATATGAGCTGTTAATGTAGCAGTTGGTGGTTAGACTTGGGATTCAACAATGTTTAGCTAAATAAAAAATTTGGGGCCATACAGCATGAGCTGGCCTTTGACAGGTTTTTGACTTTTGGATCAAACATAGGCCATCAGCTGAAGACATATATGCAGGTGTCCAGAATGTTGCTTGATGGACCTAGGAATTTGAGAGATTTTTTTGGGATGACATGCACATGGATCCACGGGACAGACATAGGGCTGAGTTTACTGGCAACTTGGGATCCACTGTTTCATTTGCCTGGACCAGTGAGAGTTCTTTGGGATGTATATGCGGTTTCAGGGTCATAGAGTTCTAATGCAGTGAACAACATTCGACCTTATTCAGAACCAGGTCATATGCAATGAATGATGCAATGACATCTGCATGACTGCATCTTATGACTGATGCAATGAATGACGGGAATTTAAGACTAAATCTGTTTTGTGTTTAGCAAGTACAGAGAAGGCGTTTGATGGATCAGCTATTAGGTCAGCAAAAATTGTACTAGATTGGTTTACCCTAAACATTTTACAGAATTCTTTAGTGAGTTAAATGAAAAATCATTTGATAAATACAAAGCATAACTTAATAATGAAGGTCATGCATTAATAGAATTTGTTACAAGCTATTCACGATATTTTCTGGTCAACTCTCCATATTCTTCAGAAGCTCATTGACTACCAAAAGCTGATTACATAAAAAAAGGGACATGAATGTGACAATGTATTTCCTGTAACCGGGATATAAAATCGTATTAGTTTCTCGGTAGATTTTGGTGGTAGAATGTTCATTATGGAAGAAAAGGCCTCCCATCCTCCCTCCTCGGCGCTCACCCCGACTCCAGGCCACACTGGCGCCACCCATGAGACCGGCAGCCACCAACGCGGGCGATGCCACTCCAGCGTGGTCGACCGACACTGGAGTCCTCCAAATCGTGCTCACAATCTCTCCCTCGTGGGCCGACGCCAGAGATCTCTTCAAGCCGGAAGCCGCATCCACAACCCCCGAGGAAGAAGGTCGACGGTCACACGCCCCGCGGTAATACTTTGGCCATGACACCCAGGGCCTTGCATTGGCGCTCGACGCTCACGACATGGCCTCAACCATCTCTTTTTTATAGGTTCTATGGATCAATGCCTCCGTAAAAAAGAGGTATAGATATACAGCCATTGACAACGGTCCTACCCTATCACGCCTCCTCTACCTTCGTCCTCGGTGGCTGATCTAGCTCTAGTCCCGACGCAGGAACCCCTTATGTGGCTGAGGATCTATCCAGCGAGCAGTGGCACCAAGGCCACCCCGCCCGTTGCCCTTGGCGAGAGCTTTGCATTCTGGGTAGGTCCAATCGCATCACTGTGGCGGAAGAGCTTCGCCACGCGGTGGTGCTCATTGTGGTGCGGCTTCATCAACTACCGATATGCATGAGGTGCTTGAGGCAATCGCGCAGCGCTTTCGAATGCACTTTTGTCTATCTACTAGTGCCGGCAGGAGGAATTCCTCATCCTGCTGCTCGTTCCTGACACAGTGGCACGCATTCTGGCTAAGAGCAAAGTTGTCCGCACACCACGGCATCGCATTCTGATATAGCCATGGATGAGGCGGATGCACACTAAGACTCATTTGCTCCTATACCATGTCAAGCATGCCATGGATGGGATCTTGTCACATGCCTAGGAGTTCGACACGACGGAGAAGCTCCTCGGCTCTTGTTGTTGGGAGGAGAGCTCGCACCCAGATATGGTGGCGTGCTCAAACATGTTGAAGTTCTGGTTGACGACGTGGACATTCCACCCGGAGATCATCCCCCAGATCAAGGAACTGCTCATGATTGAGACCTTGGATTTCGAGCCAGACGACGAACATGCACCTGACACCAGAGTCCCTCATGTTGCCGGGGAAGCAGACCTTGCAGTACACCATCTACATTTGGCTAGAGAAGTTGTAGGACTTTCAACCCGATTTTGCCTCCTTGTCAGAAGATCCTAACCCACCAAGCGACGACGACGATGATCACCTTCACCTCCGCTGGAGCTCAAGGGCTGGGTTGAGGTGCTCTTGGTTCATCACCAACCCCTGGCGGCTGGACGGCAATATGCGTGTTCGAGATTTTTTTTTACCTAGTTTAGGATCAGTCCCATATGGCTCTTCTGTACCAGCGCGCTTTATATATTACTTATAGTCCACAGTAAATATGCATCATTCGTTGACTTGTTTGTGTCAATTCCAAATATGGTATCATACCTAAACTCTAAATGTCATTACTACACATTAACAGCACTAAGCTCCTATTTTGATCCATGTTTACCAAACAAGATGTAGATCTCACTGTTACTAGCAATAATACTAAACCATGATTCAGGGTGTACAGCTAATAAGCACGAAGACATAACCTGACTACATTGACCATAAAATTACTATGAAATAGACATAGGTATGCATTTGTGTACTTGGGTTTCCAATCATAAAACATGTGAAATGCCAGAAAACACTAGTCACAAATATGAATTCTAAACATATTATAAAGAAACAATCACAAGTCACAAATTATTCTAACTATAGAAAACCAAAGGTCAACTTTTGGATCTTGAAAAATAATATATTTTTAGCTATTTAGAGTTATAACACGAAAATGATATGATTAAGTTTGTCATTGAAAAAATAATTCAACCTTACACTCCATAACATTAGCAATATATTGTGATAACAAATAGTCAAATTTGCATCTAGGAGACCATGAAAGTCAAAGTGTCAAGAATTTCTTGATAGTAGTAATATGTAGATACAATTACTTGTAGTACAATAGCATCAAATGCCTTGGACAAATGAAATGCATCCAGATCTTAATGTACGAGAATACTCACGTAGGTGATCTCAAAGAGTTCACAGTCGACATCTTTGGGCCGAACAAGGCTTAGGGTTCTATGGAAGAATATGGTGTGTAAAATGCCTGCAGCATAGTCATATTTAGCATATCCATCAACAAGGGCTGTGTAGTATAGAGGACACGCTAAAATACTACCTCAAATTCTTATTATTAATCGGAAGGACCCAAAGTTAAGAAAGAGAGGCATCCTCAAGAAACTTCATCAAGTCATCTAAGTAATGAATGTACTTCAGAACTCTACAGGCCCAAACATGTCATAATATGGTCCACAACGGAAAATTCAAAGTTAAGACCCCTACTGCACGATTGGTGTATATCCAATTCTTGTTCAGTTTCCACTTGCATAACCCATGCATCACTCTTTCCCCAAAGGAGAGAACTTGAGTGATTTTAGTTTGTACTCCACAAGTTCAACATGATTTCCGTCGTTAACTTCAGTGAAATTACTCAATTTCAATAATCATTGAACCCTAAACAACAAATAAGCATGTGAAATGTGAAATCCATTACTTGAGAGTTTCGATTTCATGGGACTAGAGACACCCAACTATTTGAAACAAATAAAAGGAAGACTTTTTAACAAGAAACAGAGCTAGGAAGGAAGGAGAAAATTCAATAGACAGACTCACATCGCAGCACATCCCTGATCTCTTTAGGTTCCAGCTCCTGCTGACAAACAACCGGCAAAAAAAGAAAATAATTAAGAAAAGGAATTCACCAAAATTAGCAAACGAGAAAAACCAAAAGAACAGTAAAACCGAGTTAGGGCTTCGGATCGGACCAGCTCCTTCAGCTGACATGTCTCGCAGTTCATCTCTTCTAGCAGCTGCGAAACAAGGGGCAGACGGATGCACAGGCGTCCGGTCAGGGGCGGATCGAGAAAACCATCAGAAACGCAGTCTCTCTCGATCAGCATCAGCGGGGATAGAAGGGGAGCGCTGACGTACCGTTGCGATGGGCGACGCCGACGCGTGCGGAAGGCAGAAATTGTGTCCGGTCAAGTCGGCGGAGGTTTGCCCCAAAAACAAAAATGGCGGAGGGAAGACTACCAGAGCCAAAATTAACTCAACAGGAATCCATCGGAGCAAGCCATGGCTTCCTTACCAGCAGAAGTCCTGACAGATCAGCAGCTGTAGTGCCGGCAGAGGGGAGGACGAGGGCGACGACGGTCAGCAGAGATCAGAAGAAATCGAGGTGTCGTGCTTCGACGGAAGGGGGTTCAGATGTGTTCGGGGGCGGAGGAGTTGGGATTTTTTTTTCTTTTTTAAAGAGACAGCCAGACAGGAGGAGTCGTGACCTGACCTTAAATCAGCAGGAGCACGGGCGTACGACACGAAAATTATGTGTTGGATGGGTCTCGGGGATTTTTCTTTTTTTACATTTTCTACAACTATAAAAATAAACCCTCTTTGTTATATGAAAAAAACCCTCTTTGTTATGTAGAAAAAAAACCTTTTTTTCTTGTTGCGAGACTTAACCAAACACCTTACTACGAGGCCATACACCACTGACGTAGCAGTTTTTTCCCATTTTATTGCATACTGTTGAACTTGTATGTTTATTTCTTTTTTATAAGTACTTACGTTTTTCTTATTTTAATCTTCATTATATATAAAATATAAGCCTTGTCCCACCTCCTCTTGCCCACTCTTCACCTAATAGAAAACCAGCAAAAAGATGGGGCACATGATGGGCGCGTACGGCGACGTTGCGCGTCCGGTGGAGAGCACGGCGGGGGAGACGATGCTGCTATGGGGCCTCGACCAGCCCATGGCGCACTGCAACAACGCCTTGGTCCGCCAGGCCGGGCACTCCTTGGACCTCGATGCCTGCGGTCTGCGGACGCCGCCTCTCCCTGCTGCAGTCCCCCTCGACTCCCAGCAGCTCCTCCGCGCCACCAGAGCGGTCGACCTCGCATAGGGATGCGGATTCGTTGGATGTGTGGCTGCTCTCCGACCTCCCGGACCGCCTCAAGCTGCTCAGGAAGAAGGTCCACCTCAATGTAGCCGGCGATGACCCTCACGTTCCAGGATCCGCTCGGGTCACGGAGCTTGTATAGGGTGACCAACTGCTTGAGCACCCACTGGCCGATCTCGGTATCTGATTGATTCATTTTCTTGTTTCTTGGTTGGACATGTAACTGCTTGCTTGCTGCCCGCCTCTGGTTCATCTTCCTTCCTTCCTTCCGTCCATTGATTTCCGTTTTAATACTCGGCTCCGACGTAATCCACAATGAGGAAGTAGTGGATGACCCTCAACTAGCTCTGCTCTCAGGACAACACACCACAATACTACTAGCTGGACGGTCTTTATCTTCATGTTCCCTTTTGTTTTGGATGTTTGATGAATGAATTAATTGTATCTAATAATCTAGCAGACGCTATGCTGGAGTGCTTCTTGGAGGCAGCAATTGAGGACTTCCTCGTGGAGCAACACCAATGGCACCCTGATTTCCGCAGCAATCGTGTAGCCTTGTTCATCTTGGTCAAGAAACCCACCACCGGGGAAGGGATCGAACACAGCAGCAATCTTGTCTTGTAGAGAAGCAAGATGATTTTTTTCGAGACATAGGGTACCGACGCCTCCTGATCCTTCAGCGCAAGCGGACTAATCTGATTAAGTCCATTATCATATGCCTAGACCGATATCTTCTTCCCTTGCTTTATATGAAGAATAGTGGTTCATCGTATTTCAGAATTTTATTTGGGGTTGATTGGAGCTGGTAGCGTGCAGGACTTGTTACATCACCAACTTGCCATGATTGGATATGGGACCTGATGTATGATGATCTCCGGTAGCAGATGAAGGAGCGGGTGGCCGTTGCCCAGACAATGCCAGCAGCTTCATGGAGAAGCTCGCAAAGAATAGTGCAGAGTGCAAACTATCAGTTTTAAGATTGAAGTATTAAAATATGCCAAAAGTGAAGCTGATTGAAGCTGTTGTCATCAGTTTGGTGATGGTTTCATAAAGATATATCATGTTCCTGTTGGATTGGAAGAAAGTATAGAACAAATCTCTAGCTAATGAAGCATTGGCAAGCAGGTTCTCGAGACTACAAGAAAGCAGCAACAATGAAGCACCGGAATGCTTCAGTTTTGACTTCCGATGAACCGAGTCTTCAATATGTGGCACACAAATGATAATTACAATCATTGTGTGTTTTAGCATGATCCTCTTATGATCACTTTGGCCCATTTTTTTTACGTTGGATTCATGTTCGATAAGAGTGGGATGCAAATAGAATAATGAGTTGGATACATCATTGATAGTTCAGTCTCGTGAAAGAAGTGAAAGAGAGATTGAGTGTAAGTTTTAAGAATTTTTGCGAGGCAGAGTGGAGAGGAGGGAAGGAGGGAAAGATGTGACTACGGCCATGCTAGACATGGAGTTGATGAATGCCATTGGATTAAGTTTTATATGAAAATTCAAGAACCTAAGTGTTGTCTCTAATGTCACTTTTTGTTCATTTGTTTGGGAAAAATAAAATAGAAATTGAGTGTCAGATTCAAAAACCCTTGCAACGCATGAGCATTATACCGATCGGGATCCTCTACAGTTGCTACTGGCAACTGCAGAGGCTACAATGGAGTGCATTAGGAGCACTCCACAACCGTTGATTGGAGATGGATGGATTGGATCAACTGCTACAACAACGCCACAGTACCTGATGCTACAGTTCGGATCCATGCTACAGTAGAATCAAACACTGTATCTGCAGTAATCTGTAGTAAACAGTGATTAATTAATGTCGAGGACTGTAGCAACAGACTCATAGTATTGTACAAACAGTAATCCTCTGTATTAATCATCATTAATGTAGAGGATCCGTGTCCGCATCATACTAGTTACATTAGCACATAAGTACACCTTTTTTCTCAAGCATAAGGCTATCTCCAGCAGATACTCTAAAAAATTCATTCTCTATAACATTATTACAGCATCCCTTAACACTATTACAGCATTCTCTATTTTTTTCATCTCCAGTAGCTACCCTATTTCCTACCTTCTATTACTCTCCTCCTCTCCTTGGACCCACAAGTCAATCTCTCTGAACAGTATTGCGGATCGGCAAAAACGTCTGCAACTTTGCCGGCTCAGTTTCTCTCACCGCAACCCTATTCATCTTGATAAGGGTCATCACTGCCGGCTCAATCTACTAACCGGTAGCGATATCTCTACATAATTACTGGTAGAATATATGAGCCAACAGTAATATTCTCCTCTTCCCCCACCTTCTTCTACCTTGAGCTAACAGAGCCATTTTAGAACTCTCTCCTCCATAAAATCTCCTATGCCAACAACCACTTCATCCCTTCTCCTACATTAATTCCCCCACTACTAAAGCTCAATTTTGATCAAGAAGAAGGTCTAGATGAGCACTCTCTAGCTATCTAAACAAAATCCCTTCTTTCCTCTTCATTTTCTCACTTTCCTTTTCTTTATTTTTTAGAGCAAGTGAACTCTGGATTTTTCCCCAACAACAAGCAAGCTTTTAGTAGGAGCCTCTTGAGGTCAAGTAAGTTGAAATCCCCAAGGTTAATCCTATATTTAGCATTTGAAATCAAAATGTTACTAAAAAATCAAAGTTGATCTTTATTAAATCAAAATTGTTTTAGTGCGCACGCGAAAATAAAACAATTTTTTGCACCCTGCAACACCAGCAATGAAAGAGTTTTCACTACCGGTGGACATATTGGCCGGCAGTGAAACTACTTTCACTGCCGGTGGATTTATTAAGCTGGCAGTGAAGGTACCCTTTCACTGCCGGTGAGCATATTGAGCCGGCAGTGAAAGCCCTCCCCGATAAAATAGCTAGACGCCTGCACCCTCTGATACTTAGAATTTTTTTTCCCTTCCCTCCTATGCCCTCCGATGAAACACCTCCCGACACCGAGGAGCCCACGCCGCCGTAGGACCACGAGCCCGAGCCCGATGTCCCTGTCCTCCTCGATGCCGTCGTCCTCCTCCCCGGCACTTTCGTTGTCCTCCTCCCTGGCCCGTGCTCCTCCCAACTCCGGCCGCCTCCTCCCTGGCCTGTGCTCATCCCCAACCCACGCTCCTCCATGACTCCGGCCACCTCCTCCCTGACAACGACCGCAAAAGCTGTGGTGAGTAACCATCCCCCTCCTGGCCAAGCCATTGTAGCCAGTGCTTCGGGTGAGCCGTGTGATGCCCCTCCCTTATTCTGTGTGATGCTGGCCATCGTGCTACTGTTATGCCCGACCATCGTGCCGCTATGATGCGCAGCCATTGTGCCGCTGTCATGTCGCATTGTGCAATAAGGTGCATTCATATATCACATTTGCTCATATTTTGCCTAAATTGATGGATATTTGTCACTTTGTTCCTAGTGAGATAGAAGGACTTGATTATACAAACTTGAACAGAATGGAGACTAAACTAGCAAAAATAAATTATAGTGGCTTCCTTGCAGAAATTTGACAGCCTTATGGGCTTACATTGGTTTCTTTTTTCTAGTAAGTTGTGGAGATTCTTCTCTAGTTTATTGCTTTGTATGTTTTAGTTGTTTCGAAATGCAGTGAAAATGGCATGTAGATATAGAATTACTGACATGGAGTTGTGCTAGGCACAACTATTTGGATTACCAAGCTTGTCTTTATCCTATTTGGCATAGTTCAACTTCTGTTATGTGTTGTATTAAAAATTGCACTTTTCATACTTGTCTTACTTTTTTGCAAATGATGAAATATGAGAACTATTTACCATACATATGACTGCAAAGCTCAACTCAGATGGTTATTACACATGCACCTTGCACATCTTTTCACTATCCCAATCGAGTTTGTAGTCGTATATAATTATCTTCATAATCTGATGCAGATCAATCAAATAATAGACTTTTTATTAGATGGTGGTTGCATATGATGCTGGTGACTGATTTTTGTTTTTGTTTGTTGCTTTTCTTCTTACACACCCTAATGTACATATAATGATGCTATGCTTATTTTAGTACTGATCAATGCGCTATCATGATGAGTTTGTATGAAAAGTACTACCTAGTATCTCATTTATGCCTATTATCTGAAATTTAGGACTGCTAAGACATGGTATGTTGTCCATCGTGGTCGGCAAAGTGGAGTGTTCTCCACTTGGGAGGAATGACACGCACAAGTTAATGGATTCAAAGGAGCATGTTACAAAGGATACAAGTCCAAACATGAAGCTATTGCAGCATACAACAATCACATCATCCAAACCGAGCTAAAATTGGCAAACTTCGAAAATAAAAAGAAGTGTGATTTCACGTATTAAGATGTCATAATCCTAGTTCTGGTTGTAATCATTATTATTTTGCTATGTAAGATGATGTGACTTATAAGATCAATGTGTCAATTATCAGTACTTTTATGCCTATTTTGCTACATTAGATGTGACTTTTTTTTGTTAAATGTGGTTCTAACGTACTCAATTACAATATTGTATATGTATTCATTCTATCTATCGACTCCTTTATGGTTATCTCACTCTTTCGACATCCTCTCTCCCTCCCTCGTCGGCTTTATCTCTATCTCGCTACTTTCTCAACTCTCCATATGTAGACTACTCAACTATTCATTGTCATTGTATGCAGAACTTTCAGGAAGGAATGGCACTACTAACCACTAATCCGACCCAGTTGGCAGAAAGAGATGTAGTGCCACCGTAAAACATTGAAGAAGGTAGCCCAGCCACTACCTCAACCTAGAACAAACAGACGCCTGTGGAGGTGATGAGGTAATTCATAAGTAGATGAATGCGTATGTTCTACATATTATCGTATAAGTTTTCAATAGTTTTTTCGCTTATGCCTAGGTGCTTGATGCTCCGGAGGGTCATGACAATGAGCAATCCCAGGAGCGGCATCATGTCCGAGGACCCTCAAAGCTAACTACGAGACAATTTGTGATCACGGAGGTCTCACCAGCAAGGGAGCCAACTGCACCTGAGACAGTTCTGGGGCCATACAAGTCAGTCTATGGGATTAGTGTTAAGGATCACATGCCCATCACCTACAGATTGTGGATTGGAAAACAAGGTGATCCGCGCATGGTTCCCGGTTCAATTAAAAAAACATCTTGTGGCCCAAGATATTAGAGAAGTCGATTTCCCTAAAGGGACAGATATGGAAGTAGTTAAGCGTAAGATGCTAATGATCATGGGTATTTCATTTAAGAACTGGAAGGGCACACTGAACAAAACATATGTGCAGAATGGTACAACATTAGATTTTTGCAAGTGGCCGTAACTGGAACATCATTGGTAAGCCTTTGAGGAGTACAAGTCATTGTAAGAAGTACATAGGTTGAGTGCGGTGAAAAAAGTGAACTCAAAGAAGAACCTCTACCCCCACAAAGTCAGCAGTTGTGGGTATATGATGAAAGAATGGTAGTGGCAACAAAAGCTAGATCAAATGCAAGAGAGAGGTGTCATGCCTGAGACAGAGGGCTGGAGCAATCGATCGAGACACTTCTTTCTTAGGAGAGCGAGATGCAGAACGGGAGGCAAAACAAGCTAGGATGCTAAAAATGATGGAACAAGCAGTACAACATCAGAGGGAACATACAGACTAAAAGGTAGTACAAGCGGTATAACAAGCCCTCATTCATGAATGGGCCACCATTGTGAGCGATCAGGAACGGCCTACATCGTCTTCTAATGTTGCATGCTCCAGCCCTGCTGCTTGTCAGAGTAGCTGTGTGTCTACAGGAGTTCCGAGAGTTGACCCATCACTTATCCCATGGACCTCATCACAACACAGACACCGTGTGAACTGCACATTGGTGCTAGGAACATTACAATCAAGGTGGCTTCCGGCGTGGCTTATCCTCGAGGCTCCTGTGAACATTTGCACGGACGTCTGATACCAGAGGGCTACACCATGGTTGAAGTAGATGAGGTAGTTGACCAGTACCATCATGTTGAGGTGGAGTACCCTGCAGAGGAGGGGGAGAATACTATAGAGAGAACGAGCACACATTCATCGCGTGGGGGAAGGCCTACATAGTGTTTTCATCAAGGACAGCTACCGATAATCTCTACTCTCCACTATGCCCCGAGTCACCGTCACCTCAAAGCTCTCCCTCTCCTCAGCTACCTCCCAAAAGAAGTCCACCTTCTTAGCCATCGCCTCGAAGAAGTCCACCGCTCAAGAAGCCAACACCATCAACAAGCTACCCATCAGCTCAGAAAACAAGATCAGGTTCTGCAACATCCAAGCAGATGACATCATCTAAGAAGTCATTGGCATCTAAGAAGTTGGTGGAACCTAAGGATGTCTATTCACTCACTACTGAGGAAACCAAACAGATTATGGACGCCAGTGTCACAACTCATTTCCATCCTCCACCACCTCCACCGAAGCATGTTGTGCCTGAAGATACCATGAAATTTTTTATGAATGACAAATCTAATAGACGGGGGCGGCTTCAAGTAAGTTGTCGAGTGACTATGAACGTATCAGTAAGAAGCAGGCCAAGAGCAAATCAGCTCCAATCGTTCAGGATGCTTCAAGCATTGGGTACTTCTTGGCTACTTCTGGACTATCAGCAGAAGAACTAGCACGATGTACTATGGGAGTGGATATTGCAAAGTTGGATGTTACATGGCCGTTTGAGTTGACCAAACTTTTGATCAAACCAGATATAGAAAGAAACCTTACAACTCAAATGCATCGATTACATTAGTGGTACTTGGAGCAATCCAGGAAGGGTTTACAGGTGTTCCACGTAAGATATATAGATGAATATTTTCTCAACGGGGACGGCTCCTTCTGGGTGTATTTCAAGGACTTGTATGAACTATAAGGAAGATGCCCTCAACGTGGCTATAGTCAAAGCATGGACTCTGTAAGTGACTTATGCATATAAATCACGTTATACGATCATTGTCTTGAACTCACAAAAGAGAGCCCAGTCGACTTACCAAAACCTCATCGACATACTAAACAGGTAAACTTTATCATTTCATCATCTTGATGATTGCATCTAAGTTTAATTGATACTCATATTCACGTATAGGGCGTACACAAGATACCGTAAAAAGTCTTATTCACTTTCCATTCAAGAAGGAGTATAATGTAAAAACCGACTTTCCGGTATGCACAAAATTTTCATGTCTTGCATTTTCTTTTGAATAAAAAGGTTCAATTCATTCCACTGTCAAATCATTTCCTTTTGAAGTGTATGAGGCAGTCACCTGGCAAGAATCTCTACGCGTTTTATGTTCTAAGTTTCATGCACAGATTCAGCCTGGACAGAGACGTTGTCAGGTTCAATGATCTTGAGGTACGAAATAACATATCGATGCGTTCTTTTCAATTTTTACACATGTTCAAGGACTAATTCTTTCGATTCTTCAAACTCAGTGCTCCAAACTATACACAAAAGAGTTACATGCTGTAGAAATAAAAGCCCTTCAAGAACAGATCACTGGGTTCTTCATAGAACATGTTATCAACCCAAACGGCGAGATTCATGAACTGATCATGCCGTCAACCTATGACAAACCTTCAGATTACACCATACCTTTTTAGTACAAAGTATGCGACAAGGAGGTAGTCTACTAGAGGGTTAGACAGCTTATATATCGCCAAATGACACCATTTTAATGAAGGATATTAATTACTATGTATTAATATAGGACATGAATTCCTATGTATTAATGAATGTGTATTTCGGAGTTGGTACCATTGGATGACTCTTCGACAGAATGGTCTTCTAGCGATGATGCGAAGGAGGAGTAAGAAGCAGTGGGCCGTCAGTGCACCCAAGAGGAGGAGGATGAGAGGTTGGCCTGTCAGTTGTGCGCTGTGGAAGAGCAAGAAACAACATCCTGTAAGCGTGCCTAGGAGGAGGATGAGAGAGTGGCCCGTCAGTGCGCTGTGGAGGAGGCCGAATGGTCAAACCGTACTAGCGTTCAGGAGTCGGACTTCGATGTCTTTCACACGCCGGCAAGCCTGAAGCTTAGGCGACGCTACGATCGATTAGGTGTGGCCAGGTCCTCCGCTCCATCACTGTTGGCCTCCTCACATCCCCGCACGTACACACGCCATCAACCTTCCACGCAGAGATGCAGTCCTCATCTCAGGAGAGGTAGAGGGATACTGGACTGACTCAACTCGATCAATTTTTTGGGGGGTGACATGTGAGAACTATTATGTATATATGTGTGACATGAATTACTATGTGTTGATGAAGGTGCCTTTATTATTGATTTACATTACATATTTCTCATTGTATGGATGTATTGAGTGAGAGAGAGATGGAGAGATCGAGGAGAGAGAGGGAGGATAGAGAGGATAGAGAGTGATGACATGGTCGGAGTAGAAGGGGGAAGGCACAAAACTATTGGATGAAGCTTTTAGTTGGTAGTGATGCCTTAGGAATCATTGCCGGCTAAAACCACTAGTCAGTAGTGATACCCGGGGAATCATTGCTGGCCGAATCCTTTAGCCGACAGTGACAACCTCTTTCACTACTGGTCCATGAAGCCAGTAGTGATAGTACCTAACTATCACTGCACGTTAACCACTTTCGGCTCCAAAACTGGCAGTGAAAGGGGTTTTGGAGCCGACAATGATGTACTATTCTGTAGTAGTGTCAAAAACTCAAGTTTTGATACCCTACAAGATTATACTATTGGCGTGCTCAACCTAATCGTTACTTTGAGGGTGAGCTATTGAAGCGAAACAAGTTTTGATGCCAAATTCTCACAGAACAAGATAAAGGTCCCACTTTTGAACTGGCTAGCCTTGTCTGTAATTATTCAATACAGAATTCTAAATCGAGTAATTATGCTCCTCATGAACTTCTTAGCCACTTTTGCAGTTATCTTCCCACGAGTTTGGCCTCGATCCACTTAGTGAACGTGTTGATAGCCACGAATAGGAACTTAGAACCACCTTGGGCCCTTGGGAACGATCCTAGGATATCCAAGCCCCAGATGGAGAAAGATCAAGAAAGAGAAATTGTTTGCAGAGCTTGGGCTGGTCAAGTGGTCTGCCTTCCAAAAAACTGGTAGCTTTCGCACTTTTTTGATCAGCTCGTAAGCATTCTGGAGGGCAGTTGGCCAATAGAATCCTTGGTGGAAAGCTTTTTTGACCAAGGTGTGGTAAGACGCATGATTACCACATATGCTTCCATGGATATCGAGCAATATTTTGGTAAAACTTGTCATCTACCAAAACGTATAGCTTGGACTTACGAGTAATTTTCTCTGTACACGCATCATCGTCAGGGACCTCTCGACCTTCGAGATAGGCTCAGAATAGGGTCATTCAAGTTGGCTTGCGTTCGAGTAGTGCAACTATCATATCTGCAAGTTCTGCCTTACTGACCTAACCAGACTGCTAGTTGAGTTGGATAGCATCTGTTCGTCGAACTGTCGTGATAGATGGTTTGAGGAGTTTCTCAACAAAGACTCCCATGGGCATTGGTGCTCGAGAAGAAGTGAGTCTTGCAAGTTCATCCACACTAGAGTTATCACTCCATTTGATGTGCGGTAGTTCTTGCCCTTTGAACGTTTCCTCAAGCTTTTGCACCTCGTTTAGATAAGCCATCATATTGTCACCCAAGCACTGGTACCCCTTTTGCACCTGGTTTACGACTACCTATGAGTCCTCTTTCACGAGAAGTCGCTAGATTCCAAGTGATGAAGCTATGGAGAGCACATTTACTAGTACTTCGTATTCTGAAACATTGTTGAAAGCTTTAAAATTTAATCGAACAACGTATTTGAGTTTGTCGCTTGTTGGAGATTTAAGTACAATACTAGCCTCCGAGCCCTGAGCGATCCATCAAAGAAGAGCATCCAATGGTCCTCGACCACACTTGGCTTTGTTTCTTCAATGTTTATCCATTAGGCAATGAATTCCGCTAGTACTCTTGACTTAAAGCTTGTTCGCAGTGCATAGTGTATGTCTAACTCATTGAGCTTGACCGCCCATTGTGCTATTAGTCCAGTAGCCTCCCTGATGCGTATGACATCCCTCAGCAGATACATTGTCACAATAGTGACCTTGTGCGCTTGAAAATAGTGTTGTAGCTTTCGGGAAGACATCAAGACTGCATATAGCAACTTCTGCACTTGCGGGTACCGTAGCTTAGCATCGTGTAGGACTTCACTCGCGTAGTAAACATGTTTTTGAACCTTTTCCTTTTTCTTGAGACATTCTCGCTCGACCACCAGGACCGTGCTTACAACTTGTGGGGTTGCTACAATGTATAAAAATAGCTCCTCTTTTTTTGTTAGACAGTGTTAGAATTAACGAAGACGATAAATACCTTTTTACATCATGGAAGGCGTTCTCCGCTTCTTTTATCCACTCAAACTAGTCGTGTTTCTTTAGCAACTTGAAGAAAGGCATCCCTTGCTCACCCATCCTAGAGATGAATAGACTAAGGGCTGCTATGTATCCTATCAATTTTTTAACTTATTTCAGTATTCGAGGTGACCGCATTTGGTTGAGCACCTCGTTTTTATGTGGATTGGCCTCGATGCACTGACTTGACACCAGGAAGCCGAGAAGCTTGCCAGATGGAACGCCGAACAAACACTTCTTGGGATTAAGTATCATAAGATATTTCCTGAGGTTATCGAATGTCTTCTTGAGGTCGTTAATCAACATGCCTTCCGTTATAGACTTGAAAATAATATTATCGATATAAGCTTCAACATTGTATCTAATCTGGGGCTGTAAGCAGTTTTGAATACACCGTTGGTAAGCAGCACTAACATTCTTCAAACTGAAAAGCATATTTACATAACAAAATACACCAAAGGGAGTAACAAAGTAGTTTTCTCCTCGTCCTCTACCTCCATGCTAATTTGGTGATACCCTAAATAGGCATCTAGGGAACACATCAATGCACAACCCGCTATAGAGTCATCGATCTAGTAGATGCGAGGAAGAGGAAAAGGTTCCTTGGGATAGTCTTTGTTGAGGTCGGTAAAGTGGACACACAGTCTCCACCTACCATTGGGTTTCTTCACGAGGACGGGATTTTTGAGCCACATAGGACGACGAACCTCTCGAATGAAGCCCGCCTTCAGGAGTTTGCTGACTTCATCCTGGATAGCTTGCTTCCTATCCTCTACAAACCTTTGTTGTTTCTATACCACAAGTTTGGGGTCGGGTTTCACAACTAGTTGGTTCTCAATCACCTCCCTAGGGACCCCAGGCATATCAGACGGTTGCCATGCGAACACATCTGGTTCGCCCGAGGGAAACTGATGAGCTCGAGTTCCTATTTGGGATTAAAGTCAACCCCTATCTTGACCATCTTAGCTGATTCAGACAGGTCTATTTGAGATTAAGGTCAACTCCTATCTTGACCGTCTTAGCTGATTCAGACAGGTTGAGGGGTATTGCCTTGATACTACCATCAATCTTCTTGTCCAAGGTACTGTCGTTATAATCTCCTTTAGAGGCCTCATTGGACTTGGAAGTGCCAGCAAGACTTACGAGGTTTGGGTTCTTTACCTCAACGATGACTTGATGTTTCTGGCATTTAGACTCTGCACCTTTTGAAGTAGTTTCCGTCTAGCAAAAGTGCTCGACCATATCCAAACTCTACTTATCGCATTTGATTGTTACGTGCTGATCCTCTTTGACAGTTATGGCCCCATTGGGGCTTGGGATCTTGAGTGTTTGATACATGTAGTGCACCACGGCTATGAACTTGACCATCATTGGGTGTCCCAGAATCACATTGTAACCTATCTCAAAATCCACCACATCAAAGGTTAACTTCTCTGTACGAATGTTGTCAGGTTCTCTGAATGTGACTGGTAGCTCAATCTGGCCAAGGGGTATATTGGATGAATTTGGGGTTATACCATGAAAAGGCTCATCTCCTTTCTTAAGCTCCGACCTTGAAATTTGCATCTTGTCTAACATCTTGCCAAAGATGAGATTAAGCGAACTACCCCCATCAACCAAAGTTTGATGTATCTTGATGTTAAGGATAGTAGGCTAGGCCATGACTGGGTATCGACCAAGGTGTGGAACCACAGCTGGGTGGTCAACTTGGTTGAAGGTAATCGAGACCTTTGACCACTTGAGGTGTCGAGTAGGCCATGTTAGAGCCAAGTTGACCTCTCTCTTGACCATTTTATATTGTCTCTTGGACTCGTACGCGAAAGATCCTCCGAAGATGTGTGCCAAGCTCTGATCGGCACTACAAAATTTGGGTTCATTGTCTTTAGCATCCGGCTTGGCTTGTTTGCTGTGATACTCAGCAACAGTGACCTTGAGCTTATCATTGACATTCTTTTTAATGACGTGGCATTCATCAAAGTCCTGTTGGTTGGTCCGATGGATGGGATACCACTTTCCACCACCTCAACTTAGGCCTTTGTTATCCTGGTGTTACACGACTTGCTCCTATGGACCGCAGCTACAGTCGTGTTAGGACCTTTGCACTTGTCACAAGGTTTATTCTTCTTCCACCCATTCTTTTAGGACTTGAGATTGTCCTTGCTAGGCTGAGGGTTTTTGGTATGTGCCTGAGCTTTAGCATGCTTTGCAGACTTATCGACCAATTTGAAGAGCTCTTTGACCATTTGGATCTTTCTAGTAGCTATCTTGCTGAGTAGATATGTGTCCTTGATGCCTTGCTTAAAGGCGATAATGACTGACTCATCGAAGATGTCCGAGATCGTATTGCACATATCGCTGAACCTCTGAATGAAGTCTCCAAGAGATTCACATTTTCCTTGGTTCAGCTAATGAAGCTCATTTTCCATTCCTGGGCGCTCGAACGCGCCTTGGAAGTTGGCGATAAACTGAGCCTTCAGCTCGGCCGATGATTGAATTGAGTTAGAAGGCAGGTTCAACAACCAAGACCATGTTGGCCCATCCAGTGCAGTCAGTAGATAGTTGGCCATCACCTTGTTGTCACTGCTCACCGCTCAAATAATAGTTGTATAGATCTGCAACCACTCAATTGCGATTGAGCTTTCCATCATATTTTTGGATCGGACCTACTTTGAACTTCTCAGGCCACCGTATCGACCAGAGCTCAGGTACGAAGGCTTTGCAACCCCCATCAAACTCTTCAGGAGGTGGAGGATGAGGACTATCATGCCTGTTCCTTCAAATAGGGGAGTCACATCGACCATCCCGTCCTGGAGATCTACGCTCATTATAGCATCGGTCGTCCTCATGGTGTTCCTCACGATGAATGTCTATCACTCTCTGTGGATCATGATGATCGTGAGGGATGTGGTTTCTTAGGTCTTCCTGGTTCCTACACCTATGAATAGCGCAGTTACAGTCGGCCCACAAGACTACGCTCAACCCCGACCACCAGAGCTTCCCATCTGCAATTCTTTGACTTGGGGATGTCCATGTCCGTGGCTCCTTGAACTAGCGCCTTGCCGACTTAGGTGCTTAGAACTGCCAATGTTGTTTACTTGAGCAGCCTGGATCTGAGCCACATTGAGTAAAGTCTTCACTTGATTGAGCATCGGGGTTAAAGGATTCGCCGGATCCAATTTGAGGAATGATCGTAGAATTAGATGAGCACCCTAGATGTTAGCCTCTGGAGTACCAAAGACACCACTACCGAGGCTTGGCTACGGCTAAGTTGATGAAGCCTCATGACAGTTGTCCTGAGAGCATCCATTCCTGGTGGTATATCTCTGGTGATGCCGATACTGTTAGCGGCGGCGGCTGCTGCTGCTGGGTTCACGAGAATCCCGATGCCATTTTTCTTTATGGCATTTTGATCTACCGCCATAGGGTCGTCGAGCGGGGTCCTGACTCCTTGAGCTATGAACACGAATCAATCGAGTCGACTTCTCTGGTTGTTGACCGAGTTGTCATTGCCACTCTCCTGATCTTCATCCTTGCTGTTGGTGTCTATGCACTGGAGAATGTTAGGTTCCTTGGGATCCTAGTCAAGATGTCCCACCTCACGGTATGCGTCCAATGGACTAGATAGGAGAATATGAGTGTGGATCAATCCGCCTTGATTATCCTAGTGAAAAACCATAGCTCTGAAGAGGATCTCAGATCCGGTAGGAGGCGATGAGTAGATGGCTTCCGCTGACTCGAAGTAGTCGTAGAAACCATTGTCGAAGAAACCAGCGCGGATGTGAACTTGAGACATGATCAATCCTAAAAAGTAGAAGAAGGCCCCGACCTGGCACGCCAACTGCTGAAGATTAGTTCTTGACAGTATGTCCATAATTGACTGGGGTACCTTTGAGATCAGGGATTGAACACGAAGTGAGACACACGATGTAGACAGGTTTGGGCCCCGGTTGGAGTAATGCCCTACGTCCTGTATGGATGATGATTTATATGCATTCTCTGAAGTACAAGCATTGTGGCTAGACCTATTACAAGTAGCAAATCGGATCTAAGCTAATCTAGAACTGAAGTCGTCGAGTATTTCCTATCGTCTTGGTGCTTGCGTTGGGTTGCAGATGCGTGAGTTTTCTCTCCTCTTCTCCTTTTTCCTCCTTTTTCTCTGGGGGTTTGGGTCCCCACTTTATATAGAGCTGATATGCCACCTCCTATCTAGCCATAGTTGATAGGGAGTCCTCCATCTTGTCTACCAAGACAAAGCAGATAAATCTGACTTAGATACTAGTCATTCTTGAGTTGAGCAACTAATCAAGACCTTCCTAGTATATGTCTTCTAGATTTTCGAGTGTACTAAGTACCGTAGATTCGGTTCCATAGTATCTAGAGTTGTTATACATATGCATAGTATACCCTGTCCATATACAATGTACTCCTTATACGTACATACCCTATAGTTTGGTATTTGACAAGCTCTTTTAGTAGGGATTGTCCCACTCAGGGACATAGATGTAGACAATTAGAGACATGGGTGTACAGATGTACACCTAAAATTTTGTGCAATTTTTTTTCCATATGTAATGTTCTATAGGTGTGCTAGTGATTGCAGTCCATGATGGCCAAAGCCCGTCTCTCTATGACCTGATGGTCATTGACATGGCCACAACCCACGACCCACGACCCGTGACCCACGCATAACGCCCAGGCACCCTCGAGGCATGAGTGGCGACTGCCATGGGCGGTGAAAGGATCGAATGGCCTAAGAGGGGGGGGGGGTGAATTAGACTCTAATTAAAACTATTTCAACCAAACTATAGAACAAGTAAACAACCTTATCTTAGATGAATAGTAAAGCAACTACAATGACTAAATTTGATAGAATGCTAAGCAAGAAAACATGCAAGGTACACCAAGAAGAAAATTGGAAAATTAGCTTGCAAGAAAGTAAATGCTAAAATTAAATGCGGGAAAGTAAAAAGAAGGGTAAGAGGATACCAAATTTTTTTTGCAGGTTATTGAGGAGTTGCGACTCCTCGCTAATACTCGTTGAAGCATCCACTAAGGATATCGCTCCCCTTGAGTCACCAAGACTCAAGTGCTCCCTAGTGATAGCTACTTCTCCATCTCCAGATTGGGGGTTTTTGAACCAAGCACAAATGTTCCTCTTTGGGCTCTCACAAGAACTCCAAGAGCCCAACAAGACACCTCAAATCACCAAAACTGGCTAGGTGTTGCCAACCACAAAGAGTAACAAGTCAATAGCTTCACTTGACTACAGCTAGATACACACTTGCTACTCTTCTTGCACTAACGATGTCCTTAATATTCTATTAAGAACTTTGCAAATCACTCTAGTGTACTCCGTTGCCTCTTGATCACACACTAAGTGTTTCAACTCTTATGTATCGTAGGGTTACCCAGTGAGATGAAATGAGGGGGTATATATAGGATACAGGTCCAAAACTAGCTGTTGCACAACCACCCACATTTTTTGTGAATGCCGGATGATCCGACATGCATAGGCTCTAAACACCAGACCATCCGGTGTGAATCATCCGCCCAAAACTAGTTGCTACTAGCCGTTTCAAGCACTGAATTCTCCGACGAGGCCTCCGATACATACTCTAGACCATCCTGCATGTATGAGTCCGTCTTCAAGTTAACACAAAGAAATTCTCTGGACTTTACTCCAGTGACACATCTGATATATGCGCCGAACCATCCGACATGTATAAGTCCCTCTTACAGTGAATACAAAGAAATCCTCTGAACTTTACTCCAGTGAAGCCTCTGATGGTTCGGCTCGAAGTCCCTCTTTTGAAAAATACTTCGGCATTGCTAACTTTTCTTCGCTAGATCATCCGGCATGTACAAGAGCATTGAGATAAAAGCTCCGACGTGTACAACGCCTACACCACTGGACCTTCGGCAAGTATAGAGATTTTAGAACTTATCCAGTTCAAACTTTTTTAAGTCCTATCTTCACTTCAACTTATTTATAGGCTTCTCTGAGCTACATAATGCTAGAATTTCATGAGTGTGCATCCAACCAAATCTAGACTTAACTAGGTCAAGCTACTACTTTTAGTCCCTCTTTATATTACGGTCAAAGAACAAAAGAGAGACTATACTACTTTAAGTGTCCTTCATCTCCTTGTGACACTTAGAACTATAAAGTCCTTAATCTTGACGTTCATATCATTTGATCGCTTAACCATTCAATTAAGTGACCAAGATTACTCAACAATATTATGACCTAATCTTTTAATTGCCCTTCAAAACAAACTTGTTAGTCACAATGATATAGTCGTCATTAATCACCGAAATACTTACCACTTATCTAGGGGCCTAGATACTACAATCTCCCTGATGACAACACAAATGAGTAGAGAAATTTGAATAAAATACACCCTATCATACTAGGCATACAATGGCATAGAATGATAAGCAAGGGAAAACCTAGCACTAGAACAACCTATCATGCTAGTTTGAAAGAGAATTAAGTCAAGCATGAATTAAACCATAATGATATGACAAGCAATATACACCAAAAGAGATAACCAAAAGGCTTGTCATTACATCAAAAACCATAAAGATCCAACATACTCCCAAGCTCCCCCTGTTTCTACTTTCACTACCCCTAACTCTCTCCCCCTTTGGCATCAAAGCACCGAAAAGGAAGCCATCTAAGCAACCGGAGCTAGAGGGGAGAGAGAAACTCCAAGGAAATGTACGAGCACCTATGAACTTAAAGATTGAAGCTCTAAATTCGCTAGGACATAACTCAATTGGCATTAAGCACAAACATTGATTTAAGAACACTCTAGAGTTGTATGTTCACATTGAGAGCGAACAACATTCTCAAAGAGTGATATCCTCCTTTGTGATCTTACTACCGAATGCACATGCAATGCAAAACAAATGCATAAAGGTAGACATGAGTGCGAGCTATATGACAAGTGAATGCATAACATAAAACAAATCTATCTTGTCATATTACTTCCCTTCTCAAGCTTATTCATGGTGAACCCAACTACATGCCTTGAGTGAAACGCGGGAGCCACCAACTCAAGCAAAACCCATGTTCACCACTATCTTGAGATGGTTAGACAAGACATATATAAAATACATCTATATGGTAAGACACCACATGACGTTTGAAGCATCTATCACAAAGGAGTGGAACCTTCTCTAGACAAACACGTCTATGCTCGGTGTACGCTTTAGGTATCTAAGGATCGTCTTAACCGCACTAAGATGAGATTTCATAGGATTAGCTTGAAAATAAGCGCACATGCATACAATAAACACAATATCGGGCTTAGATGCGGATAGATAAAAAAGTGACCCAATCATAGAACGATAAAGCTTTTAGTCAACCAGTTTACCCTTTTCATCAATGTAGAGAAGTCCATTTGTAGGTATAGGAGTCTTGATTGGCTTGCAATCATCCATCATGAACTTCTTGAAAATGTCCTTCATGTACTTTTCTTGATGGATGAATGTCACTTCCTTCCATTGCTTGATTCGAAACCTAAGGAAGTAGTTGAAGTCGTCAATCATCGACATCTCAAATTCCCCAAACCTACTACATTTGTCGGTTATATATTATGGGTATCTACTATCTAGCCCCTAATACTTACCACGGGCTATGTAGTTCATCTACACATAAGTGATCAAGCTTGTTGTTAAGATACCCAAACAAGTTTGGTACTCTTAACGTGAGACACAAGAGCTTTAGGCACCCTAAGTTGCCTAGAAATCTTGCCCTTAGCTTGAGTGCCAATAAACTTCGCCACTCTTAAGATTATGCAACAATAAATGATTTTCACTGAAAATGGACTTGCAGTTATGAGGCAAAGTAGGGAGGGGTTGAGTAGGAATTGGACACTATCTTGTGTGATGCCCGGTGACATCACAATGTTGGCAATATAAAGCAACTTCCTTGATAAAGCAATCCTTGATTTCGGTGACTTGGTGATGTTTTTCACCGGGTTGGGGAAGCACCTAAGGCCTCTGTTGTTGAAGTACATCGTGTTTTTCATGAGGATTTCCTTGTGCTTGTATTTCCCCTTGATCAACCGGTCCACACATGATTTGAGACTTGCAACCTCATCTTTGAGCTCTTGCTCCCTTGCATAGTTAGTCTTAGAAGAAGCAATAGTATCACATCAAGAATATTGTATATCAATAAGATCTTTGTAAGAAGTAGATGCATTGACCTTAACTATATCAATGTTAGAAAAATCATTATTGCTAGGATCAATGGCATCATAAGAAAACTCAAGCTCTTGGTATTTGCACTTCTAATCTACATGCTCAAGTTTAAGCTTCTTGTTGCTTTCTTCAAGTTACTTGCTAAATACAACTACTTTATCATATTTTTTTAGCAAATCATTGTATTTAGCAAGTAACTCATCATGGTTAGAGCTAATTTTAGCATGTCATTTTTAAGGGACTTGAGTTTAGCTTTTTGCTTCTTAATAATAGTAGCATATTCATTCATGAGCTTGGATAGATCGCTAGGTGAAACACCATCGTCATCACTACTACTATCATCTTCCTCATTACTCACCTTATAGTTATCTTTTTCTATGAGGCACATAGATAGTGGAGGATGTGGTGGATGCTCATTAGTACCGGTGAGGTCCATGAATTTCTTGTTTTCATCATCACTAGAATTATCACTTGAGATCTCATCGGAGACCCATTCACCCACAATGTAGGCTTGGCGACCTCCACCCTTCTTACTGAAGAGCATCTTATTTTTCTTATCTTGACTCTTCTTCTTGTGCTTGCACTCATCATCATCACTTGAATCATTTGACTTGTTCTTGTTTTTGTTTATCTTATCGGGATGAGGACAATCATATGATATGTGATCATAGTCACCATAATTATAGCACTTCTTCTTGTCTCCGCCCCGGACTTGTCAAATTTCGTTGAGCGAAACTTGTTCTTCTTGGGATCATAGATGTAGCCCTTCTTGCCCAACATGGATATCATCTTTGTGGTTCTTCTCATGAGGTGGGCAAGTTCGGTGTCAGAGTTGTCATCATCATCTTTATCACTTTCACTAGATGATGGAAGCTACATTTTCTTCTTCTTCTTCTTGTCTTTCTCAACCACCTTGGCCTTGAGAGCAAGATTCTTCTTGGAGGAAGATTCTTCATCTTTATCCCCAAACAAAAACATCTCATGAACAAGAATCTTGCCCACGGCATCGGTGATGGTCATCTTATTGATGTATTTCTCATGAAGTAGAGAGATGACGATGTTGTATTGTGGCTTGGGAAGCACCATCATGATCCGACGAGTTATGTCCCCTTGAGATAATTAAGTAAGCTCAAAGTGAGTTAATTTCCTCAATAAGCATGTTCATGTGAGAATATATATTATTGCTTAACTCATTTGGAAGCATCTTAAGTTTTTTAAGATTATATATTAGCATATGATATCTTTCCTCCTGGATTTTCTTTGAGCCCTCATAAATTTTACATAGACCGGTCCAAATATCATATGCTAACTCCTTCTTCTTACTTTAGAGAAAACCTTTTCACTAATTCCCTCAAAGAGAGCATTTCTAGCTTTAGCATTCCATCTAATTTGTTGTTCGGTAAAATGTTTTTCAAACTAAATGGAGGTGGCTACCCAAACTTCTGGGGAAATAGCTTCAAGATGGTTTTCCATGCAAATTTTCCAATAGGTGAAGTTCTTTCCCTTGAACTTTGGCACGCTACCGCCATTCTCTGAGGCCATTGCTCTAAGATATTAAGCCTATCAAGTGCACGAGGCTACGATACTAATTGAAAGGATCGAATGTCTCAAGAGGCGGGGTGAATTGGACCCTAATTAAAACTATTTCAACGAAACTGTAGAGCAAGTAAATAACCTTATCCTAGATGAATAGTAAAACAACTACAACGACCAAATTTGAAAGAATGCTAAGCAAGAATACATGCAAGCTATAACAATAAGCGAATTGCGAAAAGTTAGCTTGCAAAAAAGTAAATGCTCAAAGTAATTGTAGGAAAGTAAAGAGATAGGCAAGAGAACACCAAATTTTTTCTCGAGGTATCGAGAAGTTCGCACTTCACCCTAATCCTTGTTGGAGCATCCACTAAGGATACCGCTCCCCCTTGAGTTACAAAGACTCAAGTGCTCTCTAGTGATAGCCACGTCTCCATCTCCGGATTGGTAGGTTTCAAACTAAGCACAAAGTTTCATCTTGGGGCTCCCACAAGAACTCTAAGAGCTCACCAAGATTGGCTATGTGTTGCCAACCACCAAGAGTAACAATATATCGAGGGTAAATCCCTGACAGTGGTTCTGGGGTGTGTCGGTCAGTGCATGAATAACATTTCATGGAGAGAATGTGTCTATTCGTGTAAACAAAGGATTTTGGGACACCGGGGGTTATACATGTTCGGATCTCCCGGAGGATAACAACCCTACGTCCTTTTTTTTTTGCTATAGTAGATCTCACTTGGTTACAGCGATGTTCTAGAGGATTGCCAAAACTAATCTACCCTGCTTTACAATGGGGTATGTAACACCCTGAATTTCATATTTCTCAAATTTCTAAAATTTTCCAAGATTATTGAATAGCTTCACCAGTAGAATAGGTTTAAAACCTATTTTCTTAATCTATCAATTAGTATAGGTTATTATTTTGTGTGCATTGCATGTTGGGTTTTGCTAGGAGCCAGGTAAATGTATTAGAGTTCTTTTTCTTTTCTTTCTCTTTGGTGTTTTGAGTGAAAAAGATTTTGAAAAGGTTTTTACAAAACTCAATAGTCAATAAGTTAAGGATCTTAATGGTTGGAATTCAAAATCCTTGAATTCATCATCTATTCAATCCTTGATCATACCTGATCCTTCTCTAGTTCAATTCAAATCTTATCCAAATCTTTTTTAAAGCCAATCTCTCATCTTTCTCAAAATTCTAGCTAAATCCAAATTCAAATGCTTTATCTACTCTTATTCTTGTTCAACCTTATTTTTCGTTTCTCTTAAATTCACTCCAATCTCAATTTAAATTCAAACTCTATTCAAATTTCTCTGCAAAAGTTCCTTTTCTGAACGCTAGATATACCTAAAATATCTTTGAGCTCAATCTTTCTCAAGTCCAAACCCTTAGCCAAGTCTTCTAGATGGCCCAACAAAGGATCCACGAAATCTGCAAATTTTCGCGGAGTCCTGGACAGCCTCATCTTCTCATGAAGTTTTGGAGTTCAAAGTGGCCTCAAATGCAAATCTTGAAAATACCAAAGGTTTAGGCCTCGTCAAGAGCGTTATGGAAGTTCTCTTTTGGATAATGGAGATAGGAGTTATGGCCTCCAAAATCAGTGCTGCGTAGATAAGTCCGAGTTTAAAAAGTTTATCTTGTGGTGCATTTTTGGAAATCAAGATAACTTTTTCAGAAGTTCCAATGACAAACAAAGTTTTAGATATTTTTGAGTACTACAATTTAGACTCACGAATCATCCAATTTGGAGTCCAGACGATGGAGATATCATCCTCGGAATACAGAGTTGTGAAAAAAGAAACCATAACCGACTCGAACTCCAATCCGATTCGTGTTCGGTTTGGACTCCACCCCAACCAGCCGCCCCTAGCCCTATAAATATGAGTTGCACACCCTCTCCTACCCCTATTCCATGCCACCGAACCCTAGAATTCACTGCTGCCATGTCCGTGCATCACCGGAGCACCGCTGTTCACCGGAGCTACCGCCGTCGCCCGTGATACGCTACGTCGTCTTCTCCGCGAATCCTCCTTCCTCGACCATCAAAGCAAGGTGAGGACCCCTTCTTCTCCTCCCTTACTACTTTTTTAGCATCATACTAAATCCCTATCCAAGCCCTAGCACCGGCCAAAGCTCGATCTATGCCGCCATGGTCCTCACCGTCGCGGACAGCCGTGCTGTAGCCGATTAGCATCGACGTCCCGACCGACCAGAGGTAAATCACCAAGCCCTTTCACCGGTGCATGTCCCATGATGTTCCCCACGCCCTCACCAACCAGTTCGGCCAGTTGAGCAGCCAAACCACCGTAATCAAGGTCGACATACCCGCTGTCCGGTTTCTGGACGCGTTTAGCACGCGTACTGGATTTGCATTTGCGTTCCCTGTCAATCCGAAAGCTGTATGGATGCACCAACTACGTCACAGCATGTACCATGGAGTCCTGTACGTGACCCTAGGAGCCCATCCTGGTTTGTGCAGCGACACGACCAGGACACCATTGCCAACCACAGCACGTCGCAGCCATCACCCGTCTCATCTCTGCTGATTATTCTTCCTCTTAGGGGATGATCTACCAAAAACTATATCATAGAATTGTGTTCCCGGGATATATGAACATCTCTATTCAAACGGATTCTCAAATTTCATAGCCAATCTCCTGGAACGTGAGCGTCTTCGTTCCTGCATCTGTTCGCGGTCACCACCAAACCTAGAAGCAGTCATCACTGTTTTGCCGCTACCTCGGGTGACCCCTTCCAAAACCAACCATACCGCAGAGTTAGTCTTTCCATGTTCTACACTATGCTCCCCTCATTTCATTGAAACACCATTGAAGTCGACATCGATGTCAGTGGCCACGCGCCCGATCGCCATCTCCGACGAAACCCGAACCACCACCACCACTACATAGAGTCACTAGTAGTATCCTTAACTTCGAAGCGCTGTCTTCAGCCTTTTTGATCCATCATAGGTGATCGATACTAGATCTCCGCGTACCCCTTCTTCAATTCAAGATGGTGCTTGCATAGCATGCCAAGTCAACGCCACATCATTCTCCTTAGCCTAGTTAGCGAAGTCTGATCTGCCCTACACTTCTTTATCTTGCGAAATACTGTTGTCAAGCCTGACACATTGATTGTGCAATAAAACCTTTCCCGTAGGAAGATAGTTCCGGAAAATCAGCATTTCCTTTTCAGTCTAATCCATCTCTCTAAAGTTGTTCTCTTTTCATCTTAACTCCAATTTAGGCGATTCTTGTGTCTAATCGTTTCTAAAATCATCCCTATCCAATCATAGTATTTTTAAAGTGTTTTAATGATGTTCAGTATGTTGTTTTTAGTGTTTTCGTTTGTGTTGTTTGTCATTAGTTCTCACGATTAGTCTATAACGTTCTGAAGCAGTTCGAGGGACTTCAAGATCAAGATTTCGACAACACTGAGCAGCATTGGGTAAAAGGCAAGTGTCCTTGATCATCTTGAACCTGTTTTTAAATGTTTTATTCTACAAAAATTGAATACAGTGTCAATATGATGGGTAGTCACCTATATTAGGGTTTTCCTAGATTTTTCCCTTAACATCCCTTGGAACCTAGATGGTTTATGGTTAGGTGTCTTTTATGGGTAGATTGCTTAGCCATGCTTTTGGGATACTAGAAAGTGTCATAATCTTGACTAATGAATATATGCAACAATGGTGGTTAATGTGTTAATTGTCTAGCAACATGGAACCTTAGGCCTTGAGTAAAGTGGTTTTGATGGTTGTCATGGTTATGATGTTGGTTGAGCGTTTGCTCAAGTAACCTAAGTAAGGACTGGTTCATGGAGCGATAACCCAAGAAGTAATGTACCAACCACGAGGTTGATATGGGTAAGGCGTGACATACTGATTAGAGTCTATCCAGTGTGTGTTGTGTCAGCGCAAAAGGGGGCTTCTGGGTAGGAGTTGAACTCGCGTAAAGCCTGGCGGTGAAACCTAGTGGGCAGACACATATTGGGTTAGTCTCTAGTTAGTGGAAAGTGTCATTCAGTGGCGGCACACCACTGGCGTGTGTTAAGTTTTTCGTGAACACGGCAACATAGAATTTACTGACTCGTGGGGAAAGCTGGACAACCTCTGTAGAGTGTAAAACTGTTATAACAGGCGTGCTCACGGTTATGGGAGACTTGGATCCTCACATGATTAGTGGGTTATGGTTATGAGTTTGGTTGTGGTTATGGTTCTGGTACAGGGAGTACTAGATGGTTGTGGTTATATTTCTGGTACAGGGAGTACTAGATGGTTGTGGTTTTGGTTATAGTACAGGGAGTACTAGATGGTTATGGTATGCAAGGTGGGGAGCCTTGTATGCTACGTGTTGGACTGTATGGGTTACATTACTTAATAATTGTTTAATGCTTTTTGAATCCAAATATGTTTTCATTACTCGCATTTATGCAAATATACCATGTGTTAGCCTATTCTTGATATAAGCTTGCATATCATTATCTTTTCCCCACTTGCTGAGCGCGTCATGTGCTCACACTAGCTATTTTCCCTACACCATGCGACATGTGTGTTGCTGCTCAGTGAGTGAAGATGTTGAAGACTATCAAGACGAGGTTGTGACGTTCTAGGCGTGTATCTCCCGGTTGGTTGCCTGTGGTGTTGTTGGGCACTAATGCTTCTGTTCCACTGCAGATATCTTCATAGAAGATAATATATGTCAATTGCTGTAAGAGTTTAACGTTTATTCTATAAAAGTATTACTTTTGTTACTTCACCTGTGACGTCTTTATGTGTGTTGAACATCCTGGGCACACAGAAATCGCATCTAGTTTTGGCCGTTAAAACCGGGTGTGACAGGGTCTTCATCCCTTTATATAGTAGGGAGAGAGAGAACTAACATGCTGGTTCTACACAGATGGCCTCTACTCATTCTAATATCTATCTCAGATCATCATTACGGAGTACCGGGCATGCAACTTTGCTTTAACAGCATTGTGCATCGTGCTGCCACACGCCGTCTTTGCCTAGCCCGTGGAACCTTATCCTGCTGCATTTAAAGCAATGGGACGGAACGGTGCACTTCTGCACCGTCCCCGTCTGCTTGCCTCTGCGCACCGTCCTCGTCCACTTGCCTTTGCACGTCATCTTCGTCCACTTGCCTCTGCGCGGTGTTCTCACCCACTTGCCTGTGCGTGCCGTCTTCGTCCACTTGCCTCTGCGCGCTGTTCTCGCCCACTTGCCTCTACGCGCCGTCTTCATCCACTTGTCTCTGCGCACCGTTCTCGCCCACTTGCCTCTGCTGAATGACTGATAACATCCCATATGTCGTCCGGTGTTACGCCGGCTTATAGAGTCTCACACTGTAGCCTTTAATGTTACGGGACAGGACACGCCCCCTGCACCGCCCACGACTGTATCCGTCGGGGCCGGTGCCTAGTGAAGAGAATTGCTCGGGTGCTCGAGCAAGTGTCCAATCAGGTCTGCCGACCAGGGGGGCTGGTCGTGGGCTTGTGTGAAGATGCGGCGAGATTGGTCGCTGGAGGCTTTGCACCGGTCGGGGTAGCTTATCGACCGACTAGATTTTTCAGGAGATGTTCCCCTGGCCGTATGTTCCCTACGTGGGTCCGTTTAGCTGGGGTACCCCTTTACTTGGTACACCGATACAATCCAATAGCTTCACTTCACCCAAATGAAGCCTAGACTATAACTAATTGCACACTTGTTGCTCTCCTTACACTAATAATGTCCTTAATCTTCTATTAAGAAGTTTGCAAATCACTCTAGTGCACTTCCTTGCCTCTTGATCACACACTAAGTGTTTCAACTCTTATGAATCACAAGGTTACCCAATGAGATGAAATGAGGGGGTATATATAGGCTAGAAGTCCAAAACTAGCAGTTTCCCAATCACCCACATTTTTCGTGAATGCCGGATGTTTCGACGTGCACAAGTTCCAAACACCAGACCATCCGGTGTGAATAGTCCACCCAAAACTAGTCGCTTCAAGCACTAAATCATCCGGTGAAGCCTCTGATACATACGTCGGACCATCATCCGTGTATGAGTCTGTCTTTCAGTGAACACAAAGAAATTCTTTGGACTTCACTCCGGTGATGCCTCAGATATATGCGCCAGACCATCCAACGTGTATAAGTCCGTCTTCCAGTGAACATAAAGAAATCATCTGGACTTTACTCCGGTGAAGCCTTTGATGGTTCATCAGACCATCCGATGTGATCAACTTGAAATCTCTCTTTTGAAAAATTAGTCCGGCATTGCCAACTTCTCTTCGCTGGATTATCCAGCATGTACAAGAGCGTTGAGATAAGAGCTTTGACATGTATAATGCCTTCACCGCCGAACCATCTGGCAAGTATAGAGTTTTTAGAACTTATCAACTTCGAACTTTTTTAAGTCCTATCTTCACTTAAACTCATTCATGGGTTTCTTTAAGCTACCTAGTGCTAAAATTTCACAAGTATGTATCCAGCAAAATCTAGACTCAACTAGGTCATAGCTCCTCTTTATAGTACGGTTAAAGAACAAAAGAGAGCCTATACTACTCTAAATGTCATTCATCTCCTTATGACACTTAAAATTATAAAGTTTTTAATCTTGACGTTCACATCCTTTGATCGTTTAACTATTTAATTGAGGGACCAAGATCACCTAACAATATTATGAACTAATCTTATAATTGACCTTTAAAATAAACTTATTAGCCACAATGATATAGTTGTCATTAATCATTAAAACACTTATCACTTACTTATGGATCTATAAACTACAGACGGATCCACAAAGGAGGGGTCTAGGGGGCTCAACCTACACCCTAGGATCATTTAAGAGCCCCCAAGCCCCCTACAATTTTTTGGCATGGAGGAGGAAGAAGAGAAAAAAGAGGAGAGGAAGGAGGAAAAAGACAAAAAATAGGAGAGGAAGGAGGAAGAAAAAGTTAACCGCCCCCTCTAATTTTTAGCACTAGATCTGCCACTGATGACTACATACGTGAGTGCGTTAGTTTCTGAGAGATTAAGACCATGTGTATGACTGTGTGATAACCGCATGTATGACCGCTCACGACCTGACTCACACTACACTTGAGCCATCAACAATGAGATGGAGAGCGAAAGCGAAGACACGAGCAAGACAAGGGACGCAGTGGTGAGGCACAGTGTGAGCGTAGGCTCAAACTTAAAGGCGGTGGGTAGCTGTAGCGCGAATACGAGTGTGACAAGTAAGTATACCTAAGTTAAAAATTTTAAGCCCGTCACTGCTTTTAAGCGCCACACATCACTAGGGATTATTGACTGATGACCTGGAGCGCTCACCTCCCAACTCGACTCGAGCGTCGGTCGCTTCCTCCCGCGGCAGCTGTTGCTTAACTCCACTGTGGCTAGGAAACACCGTAACTTCGCTCAAGCACCTGGACACGTATTAATTAGGCCACTTACAACGCCCCTAAATCACATGGAAGGCACTCGAAGGAAGCTATGTTGATTTGCTTGCCACCGTGGAGCTTTAGGACGAGTCGCCACTCGCCACCCGAGATACAATAAAACATGTATCTTGATAATTCAGTCGACAGATATATAACATGAAACAAAGTTTTGCGACTGAAAAGAAAAAAGGTTCTACTCAAGCTTCCAAATGCACCCATCTCAAAATGCTAGGAACAATTTTCTAAGTTTCTAGGTAAGATTGTTCGCCAGAATCACAAGTGAATTAAATGGACTAAAAGTATATGCATCCCAATGGTAATATATCAAAAAGTACCACAAAAGCTAATAAACTTAAAAGAGTATTTGGATGCCAAAAGCAACGGTTAACCTTCGAATGCTCTTATTTTGACAAATCATTACAAAATAACAATTTTAGTTGCCGTGAATTGCCATTTAGGAAAAGCAAAGAGCACCACAATTCACGAAATAGGTCAAGATGAACTTATTCAATATCAGTAGGGGAGCTCCTTCGCAAAAAAAAAAAAAAAAAAGAGTAGGGGAGCTCAGGAACTTATCTAATTTTACTGGAACTAAAAGCTGGTAAGTGGTAAATAGTCAGTCACCGCAAAATGTTTCAGATAGCAAATAAATTGGTCTGATTCTAAGAATAAACTTTACAGATATCTGCAGGTTATAGATTGGACTACGAACATAAAACTTAAAATTGATAATATTTTTTTCTTCAACAGTCTCCCACTTGACAAGTGGGAATCATGTCTAGTCACACGTGGTCAAGAATTCAGCTTGAAAGCATGGAATTAAGTTCAAACTCGAATTCTAGTTTCCCTAAGATCCATTGAGGTGATCTTTCATTACATATAAGGTGGCTGCAAATGATTTTTTTTTTTTGCACAACAAAAATGCTTGTGCAGCTGCATCTTGAGTTTTAGCAGAACTTTGGATCTGACTGATCTTTTAGCATTGTACTATTTGCAAGATAAAGCAAGTCATTTTAGTGACTTAGTATCAAGAATGGCAGATTTAGTATGTTAACCTGAGAATAACGAAAATATGGCCATTATAATTTTAACCTATTAGGCTATTACAGGCTGTTAATGCATACATGGGTTTGGCCTCACCAGACACATTGCATGTTGTAGTGTTACCTCGCAGGATTACAATTTTCCTGTGCTTCCTTGGACACGATATCATTTTTGCTGCGTTTCTGGGATTAATTTGAAAAGAAGCGGCCAGGAGGATGGATCAAGTTACTTCTCGTAATATTGATTTCCATGCAACCCATAAGCAAATGACCTGCCAATTCTAAACAGCACGTCGGTACATTGATACTATAGAATAATTCGGTAAGCATACAGGACCACATCCATATAAATAAAGCTAAATAAAGCAAAACAAAGATAAAAGGATAGTAAAAATAAGGTTTACCCATTCTAGGTTTCATCGTCCTCCTATATTATGATACCGAATTCCTGTGTCAAGAGCTCCCATTGTTACCTACCAAAGAAGGTGGCCATGCCATGATGTAGGGATGGACATGGCTATGAAGGATAGGAACTAACAAGGTACACCAGGATGTCCTGCCTATATAAAAGTCGTTATCTTTTTCCGTAAGCTCGAGCACAATAGAGATGAGCTCTATTCTTGCTCGGTAACGGTCATTTTTACTCACCAGAATCTTGGTGGCTTCAAAATTTTGAGGAATCCTCATGCCCTAGGTGTTCCAAGGTGTGTAACTTCTTCTCCAATCCATTTCTATTTGAACTTTATTTTCTAAATTGCTTTAGATTTTGAAATAATAGAGATGAACCTATGACCATGATGTTTTGAGATAATGTAGATGCAATTATACCTCATTTATGATATGGAAGCTTCAATTCTGGTAGAAAGTGTCTTTATTATTGATTTACATTAGCTTTATGGAAAGCTTCAATTTTTGGTTTTTAATGAATTAGAAAATTTAGCCATGTTATTAAGGTATATAGCAAACTCCAATTATACTTTTTATATTTTAATTAATTAGCAAGCTCCAATATAGAAACTTTAGGTATGAGCATATTTATGGTTGATTTTTAGTGAATTAGAAAAATTAGGCATGATATTTAAGTATGTAGAAAGTTCCAATTATATTTTTTCTATTTTAATTAATTAGCATGTTCCCAATATGAAAACTTTAGGTATGAGTGTATTTATTTTGATTTTTAATAAATTAGAAAATTTTGCCATGATATTTAGGTATGTAGCAAGGTACAATTATATTTATGTATGAGCGTATTTATTTTTCATGTTTCCTAAATGAGTCATAGATAAGGTGTTGAATAATAAAGAAAATTTCTAGGGATGACACTAACAAATACTCATCAGAAGCGGACGCGAAAGCATGCAAAAAGCAATTCCTCCAACACAGACCAATTGCCGATAAGAGATGACGAGGTAATTTATTTGTTGGTGATCGCAAAATGTTCTATATGTTATGAATTTGGATTTACAATAATGATATAATTATAGATGGACAGAAGATGGATGTACGATGTGAGCCGTGTGAGCGCAGAGTACAAGAACGACGTGGATTATTTCCTGGTACAAGCTGCGACGCACAAGTGAAATACACAGTCTCAATACATATGCTGTCCATGCATCAATTGCGAGAACAAGAAGCAGTTCTCAACCACCCAGTAGATACATTCCCACTTGATGCCAAGGGGCTTTATGCCTGGCTATACCCGTTGGACCGAGCACAGTTAAGCTGAGATCATACAGGAAGGGCAATACATTGAAAGAGAAGACGAAGACATGTGCATCGATATGCCGGCCGACGAATACATCGATATGTCGCCTGCTGGAGATACGTTGGCCAATGATGATTTAAAGGAGATGTTGGCCGACGCCGACGTAGATGATCTGGAGAAGATATTGCGCGATGGGAAGGGGAACTTCACTAGTGAAAGAGAGTTTCAAAAGCTCTAGTGTATGTTAGAGGACTTTAAAACACCGTTGTTCCCGGACTACGAGAAGGAGCACACAGAGTTGCGTATCGTGCTTTCACTACTTCAATTGAAGGTAAGCAATGGGTGATCTGATATAAGCTTCACAGAGTTGTTATTGTTCTTTAAGAAATTGCTTCCAAAGAAAAATATGCTGCCAGAAAACACGTACCAGACCAAGCACGTTGTGGCCAATTAGGGTTGGAAGTACAAAAAATACATGCATGTCCAAACGATTGCATGTTGTATCGCCGAGAGCATGCAAACATGCAAGCATGTCTCGTCTGTGGTGCAGCATGGTACAAGTGTGATAGTGATGATATCGGTGGTGAAGGAAAGAAGAAAAGGCATCCCGTGAAGGCGATGTGGTATTTTCATATAGTCCCCCATTTGGAGCATTTATTCGCGAATAAACGGTATCCCGAACTGATGCGAAGGCACACCGATGAGCAAAGGATGATGGAATGCTGAGACACCCTACTGATTCTACGCAGTGGAGAAACATCAATAGGAAATACAAGAAGTCCTTTGCAGAAGATGTGAATTATATAAGATTTCGGTTGAGTATGGATGGGATGAATCCATTTGGCAACATGAGCAGTAGTCATAGCACTTGGCTTCTGACTCTATGTATATAGAACCTTCCTCCTTGGTTGTGTATGAAGCGGAAGTTCATTATGATGCCGATGCTGATACCAGGACCGAGGCAACCTAGCAACAATATCGATGTCTACCTGAAACCATTAATGGAAGATCTTGTAATACTGTGGAACGATGGTGTGTAGGTATATGATGCATACAAACGAGAGAACTTCACCCTACGCGCAATGTTGTTCGTAACAATCGAAGATTGGCTAGCCCTTGGCAACCTATCGGGCCAGACTGTCAAAGGCTACTGTGCATGCGTGCATTGCTTGGATGAAACAGAGAGCTTGTAGCTAAGGAACAGCCGAATAATGGTGTACCTAGGTCATCGTAAATTTCTTTGTAAGGATCACCCGTAACATAGCAACAGGAGAGCTTTTGATGGGAAAGTTGAGACTTGATCACCTCCGAAGCATCGCACTGGGAGACAGGTATATGAGATGGTAAAGGGACTTAGGGTTATCCTTGGAAAAGGATGCGAGAGTACACCGAATCTGAAATATAATCTTAGAGCTCCTATGTTCAAAAAGAAATTTGTCTTTTATGACTTAGCATATTGGCTGGATTTGGTGGTTCGACACGCAATTGATGCCATGCACATTGAGAAGAACGTATGTGATAGCTTGATTGGTACGTCACTAGACATACCTGGCAAAACAAAGGATACACTCCAAGCATGGAAGGATCTACAATGTTTGAAACTCAAACATGATCTACATCCCGAAGAGATGGAAGAAGGCAACAAATATCTTGGCCCCACGAGCTACAATCTGAGCAAGGCGGAGACAATTGCAATGTGCAAATGCTTGCATGGAATCAAAGTTCCATCCGGTTATTCTGCTAACATAAAGAGACTAGTAAACATGAAAGACTTGAAATTAACTAGCATGAAGTCTCATGATTGTCATGTGATGATGACACAAATGCTTCCAATTGCAATTAGAGGTATTCTGCTGCTGAAGGTCCGAAACCCAATCTTAAAGTTGTTTTCATTTTTCAACACGATATCACAGAAGGCCATCGATCCGACCAAGCAAGATAAGCTGCTGGAAGATGTGGTCGAGACTCTATCCCAGCTCGAGGTGTTGTTCCCTCCATCATTTTTGATATCATGGTGCACCTCATTGTTCACATTGTGAAAGAGATACAGATTCTTGGCCCCGTGTTTCTGCATCAGATGTACCCTTTTGAAAGGTTCATGGGAGTTCTTAAGAAATATGTTCGTAACTGAAATCGGCTAGAAGACTGCATGGCCGAGGGCTGGGGAACCGAGGAGGTCATTGATTTCTCCGTCGACTACATGAATCTCAAATCGATTGGTGTGCCTATATCTCGCTATGAGGGGAGGCTACAGGGGAAAGGGACAATAGGTGCAAATGCATTCCGCACTAACGACCCCGTTTCATTCACGCAAGCACATTTTGCAGTTATGCAACAATCAGTTGTAGTGGACCCGTATGTCAAAGAACACCAGAAGATGCTACGCATCAGAAACCCAGGGAAGTTCGATGTTTGGATCGCGCAAGAGCAAAGAGATCATTTTGGCACTTGGTTACATACACAGGTGATGGATAAGCAGATAGAGTGTGGTCATTTGAATGTGTTGGCTCATGGACCGTCTACTACAATCCTCACATTCCAAGGATATGACAAGAATGGCTATACATTTTATACGAGAGCTCAAGATAATAAGAGCTCCAACCAAAATAGCGGTGTCTGTATAGATGCCTACGATTGCAATGGAAATAGAGAGACCTATTATAGATTCATAAAGGAGATTTGGGAGCTCAACTATGGAGTGTTAAAGGTTTCTCTTTTTCGGTGCCAATGGGTCAGACTCCCAGGGGGTGTGAAGATCAACAAGTATTATATGACTACAATGGACCAAAAATTTGTTGGATACAGAGAAGAACCATTTATACTTGCGAATGATGTTATGCAGATCTTCTATATTAAGGACCCGGACCCGACTAACAAGAAGGAGCGCCACGTGGTTCTTCAAGGAAAAAGAAATATTGTCGAAGTGGAGAATATTGTTGATGAGGAAGACTAGAATCAATTCGACGCGCTACCTCTTTTTGGAGAGGACGTCGACCTAGGTCCCATGGAAGAAACCGATGAACCTCCCTATGTACGTCGTGATCATAATGAAGGGTGAATCGTTAAGACAAAGTAGCTAAATTGTATTGATTACTATTTATGAATTTATTTTAGATGCAATTATACATCACTTTTGTTATGGAAGCTTCAATTTGTACTGTATGGTGGAAGATATATTTATTATTGACCATATTGATTTTTGATTTTAGGTATATACAAAAATTAATTTGGGTATATAGAAAGTTCAAATTTAAATAAATATGTATTAGGTCTTTTAGGTCAACTTAATGTTAATAAATATAGATAGTACAAATTCAATCGAAATCACCTGAGTAGCGCAGTGATTTGTTTAGTCTTACTTAGTGTAGAGCTTGTGTTCGAGTCTCTGTGCATGTATGCGAAGCTAAAACAGTTTTTTTGCACCCTGCGGTATCAGCAATGAAAGGGGTTTCACTGCCAGTGGACATATTGGGCCGGCAGTGAAACTACTTTCACTGCTAGTGTACTTATTGAGCCGACAGTGAAAGTAGTTTCACTGCTAGTTATCTTAGTGAGCCGGCAGTGAAGGTGCCATTTCATTGCCGGTGGTCATATCTCACCTATAAAATAGCTTGACGCCCTGCGCCCTTTGACACTTAGAAAAATTTTCCCGTTCCCTGTGTCATGCGCCGAAACGTCTCCCGACGCCGAGGAGCCCATGCCGCTAGAGGTCCACAAGCCCGTGCCCGCTGTCCGTGTCCTCCTCGACACCATCGTCCTCCTCCCTGTCACCGTCGCTGTCCTCCTACCCGGTGCCATTCTCGTCCTTCTCAATGTCGTCATCCTCCTCCCTACCGCCGTCATTGTCTCCTCCCCGCCGCCGTCGCTGTCCTGCTGCCCAGTGCCATTCCCGTCCTTCTCAATGTCGCCATCCTCCTCCCTGCCGCCATCGTCGTTTCCTCCCCAGCACCATTCTCATCCTCCTCGATGCCATTCCCTATCCTCCTCGACGCCGTCGTCCTCCTCCCCAACTCCGACCTCATCCTCAGTCCCCAACATCGCCTTCCTTGGAGTCCCCGCCCCGTCCCTGAGGCTGCGTTCCTCCATGCGGCCACCCCCATCGCTGTTGTCCCCCAAGCTCCAATACCATCATCGTGGTGAGTACTCCACCGCCCGTTGTCTCCCTCCACCTCCCAGACGGTGTTTGTGGTTGCTGTGAAGTGATAGGTACTGTGAGGTTAATGATTGATTTGGTAATTGAGTTCTGGTTTCACCACTGGGTGGTTTAGTCAATTGAAATTGAGCCGAGTGAACTCGGTTCTGGTTTTTAGAACTTTGGTGCTCAGGCAATCGATTGGTGGTGCTGTGTTGGTGGAGGTACTGTGTTGGAGGTGCTTATTGACTGTATTGATTTTGCCTTTAGCTGAATTGCACAGTGAGTATTTCAGTTTTCACCTCCCTTTCATTTATGCTCTCTGGATGTCTTGGTGATATGCTCTGTGATGATCAAATGGAACACTAAGGTTGGGCTAGATGTCTAAGTGCAATAGGTGTTAAATCTGCTTGTTCTCTGTTGTTGGATCGGCACAGATTGCCCTGATAGTAGTGGTGCATTCCATTGTTCAGTCCCTGTGCTTATTGTTGGTAGTTTGTACATTGCCAGTTAGGCTTGATTCCTAGACTAGGAGCTACTGTATTTGTTGATTCAATTAATCTTGTTTTGATTGAATTCTGGAAGAGCAGGAAAACCTTTGGTACTCCTCTGATATTTTGCTACTCGGTTAGTGTTTATTTCTCAAAGAGTAATCCTCTCCCTATTAGCTTTTATATCCAGCAGCATTGTCTAGGACTTTAGTACTGATTTGGTGGATTCAGAGAGGAAGCATTCTTCTCAAGTCAACATTTATGTGCCAGTCCTACTAATTCAAAGAGCAGCTTCTCTCAAGACAAGCTAGATGACCCATCTGAGGTTGGCCTAAACAATATTCTTTTACTAAAAGAGCCGAAAGTTACAAGAGCTGAAAGAGATCCTAAGCAGAACGAGATGCAGAATGAGAGGCAAAACAAGCTAGTATGATGGAAATGCTTGAACAAGCGCTTAACAAGGAGAGGGAACATACAGAAAAAATAGCACAAGCAGTGGCACAAGTCCTCATGCGTGAACGAGGCACCATTGTGAGCGAACAACAATAGCCGACAATGTCTCCTGAGTTTGTGCGCTCCAGCCCCGGTGGTTGTTGGAGTAGCTGTGCATCCACGGGAGTTTCGGGAGCTGACCCATCACTTATCCCGTGGACCTCATCATAGCATGCACACCGTGTGAACTACACATTGGTGCTAGGAACATTACCATCAAGGTGGCTTTCGGCGTGGCTTATCCCCGTGGCTCCCATGAACATTTGCACGGATGTCCGATACTGGCGAGCTACGCTGCAGTCGAAGTAGATTAGGCAGTTGACCAGTACCGCTATATTGAGGTGGACTACACCGCAAAGGAGGTGGCGAACACTATAAGGGAGAACGAGCACACATTCATCACGTGGGAGAAGGTCTACATAGTGTTTCCACCAGGGACAGCTCTCGAGACTCTCTACTCTCCACTACACCCTGGGCCGTCGTCGCCTCAAAGATCTCCCTCTTCTCAGCCATCTCCCAAAAGAAGTCCACCTCCTCAGCCATCACCTCGAAGAAGTTCATCGCTCAAAAAGCCAGCACCATCAAGAAGCCAGCCATCAACTTGGAAAACAAGATCAGTTTCTGCAACATTTAAGCAAACGACATCATCTAACAAGTTGGTGGCATCTAAGAAGTTGGCGGAACCCAAGGATGTCTATTCACTCACTACTGAGGAAACAAAAAAAGTTGTGGACGCCAGTGTCACATATCATTTCCATCCTCCACCACTTCCACCGAAGCCTGTTGTGCCTGAAGATGTCTTGAATTTTTTCATGAAAATGGCCAAAGCTAAACAGATGGGGTCGGCTTCAAGTAAGCCGCCGACTGACTATAAACACATCAGCAAGATGCAAGCCAAGAGCAAACTAGGCCAATCATTAACGATTCTCCAAAGCATTACAGACTTCCTGGCTTCTTCTAGATTAACAGGAGAAGAACTAGCACGACTTACTGTGGGAGCAGATATATCAAAGTCGGATGCTATATGGCCGTTTGAGTTAGGCAAACCTTTGGTCAAACCAGATATATAATGAAACCTTACAACTCAAATGCATCGATTACATCAATGGTACTTGGAGTAGTCCAGGCAGGATTTTTAGGCATTCCCCATGAGATACATAGAAGAATATTTCCTCAACGGGGATGACTTCTTCTGGTTGGAATTCTTGCACTTGTATGAACTGTACAAGGAAGATGCCCTTGATGTGGCTATAGTCAAAGTGTAGACTCTGTAAGTGACTTATGCATATAATTCATATTATATGATCTTGCACCTTGTAATTGCATAGCTAACTTCTCTCTTTCATAGAATGGAGATCCAAGCATACGAACAAGACTTAGATAAAAAAGTAGGATTAGCCTTGTGAACCAGAAACTTGTAACGAAGAATCCAGACTTCACCGAGGTCTACTTATTGAAGTGTCTGCTTCCCCACCAATACAAGAAATTCATACTCTTACCCTACAGCTATGAGTACGTGTTTGCACGCAAGGACGTCCTCATTTTATGGGCAACTCATTCTAGTACTAATTTGCTTGGTGACATATTTTGCAGTTTTCATTGGATCCTCTTTGTCATCCATCCAGACTTGAGCAAGATCATTGTGTTAGACTCAGCAAAGAGAGATCAAATGACTTACCAACACCTCATCGACATACTAAACAGGTTAACTCGATCATTTAATCTTCTCGACGATTGCATCTAAGTTTAATTGGTATTCATATTCACGTACAAGGTGTACACAAGATACCGCAAGAAGAGTATTATGCACTTTCCATTCAGGAAGGAGTACGCTGTAAAAACCGACTTTCCGATACACAATACATATTCATTTTTTGCATTTCCTACTGAATAAAAAGGGTCAATTCATTCCATTGGCGAATCCTTTCCTCTTGAAGTGTATGAGGCAGCCACCCGGCAACAATCTCTGCGCATTTTATGTTCTTACTTTCATGCACGCATTCAGTCCAGACGGAGACGCTGTGAGGTTCAATGACCTTGAGGTATGAAATAACATATTTATGCCTTCTTTTCAATTTCTACATCTGTTCAAGGACTAATTCTTTCGATTCTTCAAACGCAGCGCTCCAAACTACACACAAGTGTGATACAACTTGCTGAAATACATGCCCTTCAAGAAAAGATGGTCGTGTTCTTATTGGAACATGTTATCAACCCAAATGGCAAGTTTCATGAACCGATCGTGCCGTCCACGCGTGCGAGACCTTCAGATGACACCTTACCTTCAAACATAGAGTGTGCAATAAGGAGGAAGGCTACCAAGGGGCTTGGCAACGTATTTTATTTCCGCAATTCACACAATATTAATGAATCACATTACCTGTTCTACGATATGCCACCAATGTGTCAATGACATGTGGAACCAGGTCCCACTTGTTACCCTCACAATGGATGGTATATCGTAGAACCAACACTTATTCAGTTGTAAATCGTAGAATTTTCCATTTATTAATGAATGATATGAATTACTATGTATGATGCGAAGTTGGTATCGTCGGACGACTCTTGGACACAATAGCCTTCCAACGATGATGCGAAGGAGGAGCAAGAAGCGGCTTCTCGTAAACGTGTCCAGGAGGAGGAGGATGAGAGGCTACCCCGTGAGCTGTGCACTGCGGAGGAGCAAGAAGCAGTATCTTGTAAACGCGCCCAAGAGGAGAGGCGTTCAGGTGTCAGACTTCTATGTCTTTGACATGCCGGTGAGCCTGGAGCATAGGCAACACTGCGGTCGGTCAGGCGTTGCCGGGTCCTCCGCTCCACCACCATCGGCCCCCCGGCATTCCCGGACGTACTCACACATCAGTGCGGGGATGTCATTCTCATCGCAGAAGGGTAGAGGGATACTAGACTGCTCAACTCAACCGACTTTTCAGGGGGTGACTTGTAATATTGGGTGTTTGTCGATGCCTGACTTGTAATATGTGTTCATTACTATGTATTAATGAAGGTGTTTTTATTATTGATTTACAGTAAATATATGTATCATTGTATGCATGTATTGAGAGAGAGACAGAGAGATTGAGGAGAGAGAGAGAGAGAGTACAGAGAGGACAGAGAGGAGGACCGTGGAGGAGGGAGAGGGAAAACATTGCTGGCTCAAACCTTCGGTTGGTGGTGATTCTAACAAATCACTGCCGCCCGAAGGATACAATTGGCAGTGATGCCAGAGAATCACTTTTGACTAAATCCTTCAGCCGGCAGTGATAACCCCCTTCACTGCCGGCCACTGAGTCGGCAGTGATAGTCCTCGACTATCACTGCCTATTTCCTACTGCTGGCTCCAAAATCGATAGTGAAAGAGGTTTTGGAGTCAGCAGTGAAGGGGTTTTCTGTAGTAGTGTTTTCGATAATAAACGCATAGTAGGAACTAGATCGCGCTGACGATGCAGGACCTTCCGTCCTTGGTTTCCCCAGTCCTGTACATGTGGCCTTGCCCCTTCAGGTACTCTGACAGATCGATGCAGGAGAATTGCAGCGTCGCGGTGTCTAGCACCAGCTTCTAGGACTGGTCCACGTGCGTCCAGTATAGGGACCCGTTCACCTGTGTGCCCATGAGAGGCTAGTACTGGCCCTCCGCTGGCTGCGCTGGCACGAGTTCTTCCTAGGCGAGGGATCCGCCACTCCCTAGTGCCCGACAAGAAGACGGCGGCACGCACCCGTGACGCATCGTAGCAGAAAGAGACCACGCGGAACCATCCGGGGGGCTCATCAGAGGAGACGATGTGGAAGCCATGGTAGACAAAATCGCCTTTGTTGTCGTCGGAGATCTCGTTGGTTGGCGAGGGAGGAAGTCAAGCGCCTGTGGACTATCTCCAACGGTTTCCCTTCAGGGTCCAGAATCCCTTCACGACGGGATTTTCGTTCCCTTCAGTTCTCCAATGGTTTCCCTTCATGGTTCCCGTCACGAAGAGATTCCTAGGGTCATTCCCTCCAGAACGAGATTCTCTCTCCTTTCTCTTCGTGTTTCCCTTCGAAGGGAAGCTGTTGGAGATAAGAGAAAATAAAAGGAAATAAGAACGGAGAAAGAAACAAAATAAAAGGAATATGATTGGAGATGGTCTGACAGGGTTGTAGGCAGCGACCTGCTGGGTGCTCCAGTTGACAACGAGGACGTAGCCGGGACCTCGCTCTTTCTGCCGTCCGCGGTGCCGAATTATTCCTCACCCGCATCCCCGACAACAAGGACGGCTACCCTGGATGGCAGAGCAACTGCGATCCAGGCTACAACCCTTCTTTGTTGCTTCGCCGCGGTGCCCCTGCCCATGTTGCTGCCACGCCGTTCCCATGTGCTATAATATATGGATAATCCTTGACCTATCACACAAGAATTTTAGTGGGCCGATTCCATCCTGTCTGATAGGAGATGGTTATTTGACTATATTAAATTTGAGGGAGAACCACTTCGAAGGAATGTTGGCATCCAATATTGAAGGCCGATGTGCTTTGCAGACAATAGAACCACTTAGAGAGAAAGCACCGGTGCCGGCTCGCCGCACGGTGTAAGGACAAATTATGATTTTTCCAGCAAAGCGCCATTAAAACTAGGGATTAGCATGCCCTCAAGGGCGGAGAACATATTGAGGGATTAGAACTGGATGACATCCTGGAATTCGCCTGTGGGCTCATAGCTCTGATGGAGGGTAGTGGGTGGATGTTGAGCTCGGGGTGAAGGACGGCGGTGGAGAGGGAGGGGAAGGAGGTGGAGAAGACTCCATTCTCTTTGCATTTGATATCTTGATTATACGATTATACAGCTCGGTGACGGTGTCCAAATTATTAGATCTACTAGTTGCATAGTGTGCTACTTCTACGCATTGCCATTGGTCCCTGTTTTGAGCTAGACACGTCGATGGTTGTTGAATTCATGAAAATGCAACTAGTAATTTTTATAGCAACTAGTTAGTTTGGTGTAATTCTTCTGCCTAACATTGTTCAGTTGGTCCTAACAATCCTAGATTCTTTTTGGATCTATTATAGAATGGTAGAACTTATAGCTATGTGTTTAAGTAAATGTCCATATTATACCATTGCTTTTGGTTTTGGTGCACCAATGTAGCAATCTAGTGGCCACCGCTTGGCTGCTGGCGATGTACATGCACTCTTCCCTCCTGTATAAATCAACAATGAAATCAATAAAATGATCAACATTAACATTAAATTTGCCACGCATGGCTTGTCATTGGTAACCAACGTCAGTTTCACCTCCTGGCCTGCAGTTTAATGTTATGGTTTCAATTGCTTATGGTCATGACATATGAATTGCTACTGCAGATAAACCAATGTAGATAATAAGCCTCAACCAGTAGTACCCAAAGTCCCTTGACATGTTAATGAACGATCGCTTCGTGAGGATGCAGGCCAGCTATGTCAAGTTATTATCTCCAAGGAAGAAAAGTCCAGAATTAAAAACAAGGATCACGTCTGCCTGCATCCTATCTCCAAGCCGCTATTTTATTTGATGAAAATCCATGTGCTGCGCCACATTATGGGCTGGTCCACAGCCTTGTATATCACGTGAGAAGGTTTCCTTATGTGCCAATACTGAACCAACGTCAGTTTCTCCGGCCTCCAGGCCGGCCCTAGTTAGCCGCAATCTTCTCTTTCTATTTCTTCTCTCATAAAAAAGCTTTGTGGACTTTGCTGCAGCTACAAAATCAATGGCTAGTTGACGTCTTCCTCACAAAATGCATTCAAGTCGAAATGAAATGGATTTTTTGGAATAGTAACGGTCTAGGGGGCGCAGCTAAATTTTGTTTTTTTATATGATATTATTTTGGAGCAACATTTGGATTTTAATGCTATTATGGAAACCAATACTAAGCGTTCGAAATGAAATTAGGCAAGGATTGACCAACAGTTACTACACAGGCAATTATAAGAGCAGTTACCATAAACACGTGCGTTGTAAAACACTTAGTATTGTCCGAACAGCGAGACGGGCACGGTGCCCTGTACAACAGTACAAAGCCTGGGACAGTACTTATCACGTTCTTGATGCCCCCATTATCTAAATAGGACTTTCAGTATGACATGAAAAAGAGTAGCCAAGGAACAAGGTTGCAGAACTCTATTAGCGCATAAGAACAACTAAGATTGCCTCAAGAAAGTCCGGCTTGCACTATGGGCATGCCCGAGCCCTCTTGAGTTAAATCCGAATGCTGGTCTGAAATCCTTCGCGACGGTGGTGATTTGACGTCCCGTTTAGTCAAAGGATCAGCTATGGACACACTCCCAGGGACAGGGTCGGAAGGCAAGAGAAGGATTTCAGACCTAAGACTCAAACACATCCATACGGTTCCATTTCAAGCATTGTTCAGTAGTCCATAGTGCAAAGTACGGTCCTCCATGTCACTGATAAATATGGAAGCACTCTTAGATGACTTGGAGCATGAGAGAGATATGTGAGCATAAAAGATACAAGTATGAGATGGTAAAAGATAAATATGTAAGCATTATTAGGTGATATGGAGCAGGACCGTGCCTAGCCTGGCACCGCACGACGATGGCATGGCATGCCGAGGGCTATGCTTGGCCCTTCCTAGAGTTGTCTCATGCCGACATGATATGACACGACACGATAGGCCGATTGTGCCTAGTGAGCATAGCACAACATAGTACGAGGCATGATAGGGCCGGATCGTGTCGGTACGACACAGTCCAAGTTCCAACTCTAACTGTAACCGTACTCATGACGACCTCCTATGTGAGATCTTCCTCCGCCTCCCCTCCCTCCCTAGCCTCGTTCGCACCATCCTCGCCTGTCGTGCCTTCCACGCCGCCATTCGTGCATCCTCCAACTTCCACCGTCGCTTCCACACGCTCCACACATCCCCCCTAACCATGTCTCACCAAATAAACATGACCTTAGTGTCTCACGCTTTGTATTGAAGAGATTAGAGGATAAACACGGAAAAATGATCATGCATATTGTACTGCGCCCTTTTCGTATTTTGCACAGGCACGACCCAAGCCATCGTGTCATGCCAGCACGCCCACCGTGCCAAGATCCTAGGCACGGCACGACCCTCGTGTTCATGCCGTGCTGACCTAGCCCAAAATATTTTGTGTCTTGCCGTGCTAAAACATTGTGCCATGAGCAGCCCATGTCCTAGCTCTAGTTAAAGCGGTGGGGCGGGCATTTGGCTTCTCGCCAGCCAGACCCATGGGTTTGGGTCCCTACGGGTGCTGCACCTGGCGGATGCAGGTGCGGGTTTTAAATCCCACTCACGGGTCTAGCGAGTTAGGTACCCGAAGTGGGTCGGGTTGGGTTTAGATTTTCAATTACACCCGTGGGTGGCCACGGGTCGCCTAAAATCTCAGCCTAATTCACCACACCCGTCAGCTCAACCCAACTCACACCGTCGTTCTATCCTGTCACCTCAAGAGGCCTAAATCACTGTCTCTGGCATTTAGCCCAGCCTCCCGTCCCACACGGCCTGCACGTCCCCAACGCCTGGCCTCTTGCCCTCTCCATCGCCGCCCCACCGGCCTCCCCGCAGCCCAGCCACTGCCACACCCACCTCTATGGTCAGTGAGCTCCTCGTCTCGTCTCTTCCTGTTGGCCTCTTGTTCTCTCCCTCATCATCCATTTTTTCTCCACTGAGCTGCAGCAACCTCCTCACTCTCCCACCCCCAAACTCGCCCAGATCTACCCAAAAGGGAACCCTTAGGAGCTCCTCCGTCGATACCCGTCGTCGGTTCATCAATTCCTCGCCGGATTAGAGCTACCCACTATCTTCTTCTCTATCTCCAGCCACCTCATCAACCTCACTGTCGATCTCTTGGTTGAGGCCACCCATTCCATGGTGAGCCTTTGCAACCCCATCTCCCTGAGCTTCCCCTCTATCTTGCTCATGCACGGCCAATTGCCGCCAGTGACCTTGCTGCTCACTACCATGGACCTTGCTCTGGTGAACTTCAGCAGCTGCGAATGCCTTCGATGGAATCCCCTTAGTACGCTAAGGTTCTTGCTACCGATCCCAGGCCAAGCCGCCACGCCGCTCGCCGCCAAGCTGCTCGTCGCCGGTGAAGTTGTGTCGTTCCAACTGTGTCTAGTGCGACGAGCACCTGTCGGGGTGCAGGCTCGGGTTTCATGTTTCACCCGTTAATCACTTCGGGCTCAGGTCGGGTTTAGACTATCGGGTTTCAGGTCAGGTGTGATTTTGCTCCACCGGCCCCGACTTGACCTGTTGCCATCCCTAGATGCATGGAGATTGCAGAGTGGATGACATGATAGGGTTGTGTGTGTCATGTGCATCATCAGATGTACTCTATAAAAAAAACTAGATATTTTCCTGACTTATTTGTTTTATTTAATTTCCTTATATATTTTTATACTCCCTTGGGAATACCAAATAAAATACCCGTGATTTAGATTTGTACATGTAATGTACCCATGCATTGCAACAACATTTTATTTGAACCAATTTGTACTATTTGAGCCCACGCTAAGAAAATTATGCTTTGGAAAAGCTTAATATACAAAGTGAGGACCCCGTAAAGCCTGAAAGTTGATATGGTTGTATTTGGCATTCCAGCACCAGGACTCATCGGAGCTCCTTGCCGACTGACATATCAGGAGCACAATGTCAAGGCTAAGCATGTACCAGCTGGGGAGCGCCTCACCCTCGCTAGCAGCCATCAATCCGAGTCCCGAATCCGCAGGACGTCGCTGTCATCCAGTATCTGGCAGCCATTCTCGTCAAGTTGCGCGATGCTAATGATGTTGGTGGTGAGCCGAGGAATGAAATACACCCTCGTGAGCATGCAATGCCACACCCCTAATGTCGATTACATAGGGATCGCCAAACTTGATGGTGCCCAAGATTTCAAAATCAATCTTGGAGAAGGCAGCGCGCGACCCGGTCATGTGGTTGTGGTGCTGGTGTCAAGGTACCAGAGCCGATCATCGTGGTCCTCCTCAATCTAGATATGCGAATACCTTCTCATTGACCAGATATAGAGGGATACAACATGGTGGAGGGGATGTTGACACGACTGGTTGTGGTGGAGTGGATGTGGCAAGCAGCGTGACACAAGCCTTGGCCATCATAAGAGTGGGTTTGTAATCATCGATGTTTGTTAGTTAAGGGTCGAGACGGCGGCCTGGAGGGGAGTGAGTAGACTTTTTTAAAAATTCTCTAAACAAGCTGAATTTTCGCCTTAATGAAATTAAATACGAAATTTAAAACTACTCTAAAGCAAGTAACAAGGTGCAATCTATATGATATATAAACATTAGGATTAACACAAAGCAATTTATGAGCTCGCAATAAAGTAAATAAAATATACGAAATAACCGAAAGACGGAGACATAAGGATGTTGTTCCCAAAATTTGGATCCTTAAGGGGATCCTATGTCTCTGTTGAGGGGCTCGATTACACTTGAGCCGAGTCTCTTTCAACTCTTTTCCTCCCGAGGTTGCACCAAACACTTTTCGGCTTCCTTGTGGTATTTCTTCTCTTGCAAAGGTGCAATCTGTCTTCACAAAGTTTCTCACAATACACCAAAAACGTGTTGATGGCTCACGAGCAACTCTTGGCCGTTTAGAAGTCCTCAAACTCCAAGAGAAAAGATTGCAAACACAAAAGATTGGAGATGACACCTAGTACTCAAAGATCAACTTTTGCTTTCTAGCACTCAAACTCTCTTTTCAAAGTCCCTCTCAAAGGTGGAACACTTTCTTCGGAGAGGAGAATGGCCTTTTTTTTTTTTTTTGCTTTGGAGAGCTCTCAGATTCGAAATGGCAATGTTTAGAGTGAGAAGGGGAAGGGGTATATAAATACACCCCTTTAAAAACTATCCATTGGACACCTTTTTCAGCCCACATCAAAGATTTCAAACTCCACGATCGGAATATCCAATCATTTCAAAATAATAGTTTGAACTTTAAAACTGTAACAACCCAAATTCTTAAAATCAAGAAAATAAAAATACTTTTCAAAGGAAATAAAAAAGTTTTCCAAAAATTAAATAAAAATCCTAAGTGTCTATGTGTGCTTTTACACATGTATATAAATATATGTGAATATGTGTGTTATGTGTACAAATACATATATACATCGAGGGCTATTTTTTCTTATAAAAGAATATACATATATACATATATATATCTGTGTGTATGGGTGTAGTTATATATTTGATTACTTGATTTCTTGATGGATTTTTTTGATTATATGAGCTAATATAAGTATATTTAGTATATATGCTATATAAGTATATATATACATGTGTACGTACAAGAGGGTGAGAATAGATTAGAAAAAGGGAAAAAGAAAAACTTTTAGAGTTAAAGGCCAAGGCTCATCTCTCTCTTCTTTTCTTCCCCCCCATCGTTTGACCTAGCCCAACCTATCTCTCTTTCTCCCCCTCTATTCTTTCTCTAGGCCGCAGCCTAACCTGTCCAACCAGCTCGATTAGCCGTTTCCTTCTCTCTCCCGCATGGGCCAGCTGCAAGCTAGCCTAGCCGCCTCGCCTGCCGCTTCCTCTACTTCAGGCCACTGCCAGGTGGACCACACTTGTCGGGTTCATCTTCGACTCAGAGACCGCCGCACTGCCAAGAGTGCAACTCGAGCTCGAGCACCGCCGCACAAATCCGCGCCTCACCCAAACAAGAAATCCTCTAGAAGCTCCCCGAATCGAGTCCACACGAACACCACAACCCGCTGTTGCCTTATCCCTAACTGAATCACGTTTAAACCGAAGGGTATCAAGCTCAGATAGAATCATAACGATGTCGGACTCCACTGAACCCTAAACTGCGTCGATCTCAACCCCTTGCACCTCGTGGGTATAAATATGTGACCCGCACGCCATCCCTAGAACACTCAAACCTTTTCCCCCAACTCACCGGTGCAAGGGCAACGCTGTAGCGTCCTAGCTCTAACGTAGAGCCACCATTGTTGCCCCTTAGCCGAGCTCACTAACTCACCACCTCCGTACCTCAATGCCATCACTGAATTGCTCCAGAGCATCGCCCTCACCTCAGAAGTCCAGCTGTAGCCTCTCCCTTGCTTTTCGGTTGTCGGAGCACCATCGCCTACGAGACCCAAAGGTCACCGCTACTGTACACCGTCGCCAGGCCACCTCGCCACCTCTCCAACCCCACGGTTGCCCGAGGTGAGATGCTCATCCTCTCCTGACGCTATTCTGTCGCTCACCGTTGACCATAACCCATTGGAGCACCATTCCGGCAGAACTCTGGCGACACCACCACCGTGCCTAAGCACCCTCTGCCGATGGTCACCTTTCCTCCGGCCGCCATGTCTTCTAGCTGTTAGATCCAAAGCCCACGGTCAAGATTAGATCACAACATACCCCTTCAACAACCAATCCTGAGTCGCCACATGGCATACATAATCCCAATCAGCTCCTAAGCCATGTCAACACGCCACCTCATCCTGCCACATCATCCAATTAGCCCAGTCAGCTTTCTTTTTCTTTTATTATTCTGCTGACATCATAGATTTCCAATGTAATAATAATTCTAAAAATAATAATAAATAGGGAATTAATTTCTAATAATGTTTAATAATGTTTTATATGTATATTTAGTTCTGTTTAATGGTGTAATAATTCTATATAGTGTTCCCTTAGTAGAATAATTCCAACAAATATATTTTCTACAATAAAAATAATTCTAAAATTAGTATAAAAGTTTGTAAAATAGTTTTATGATGTTTATAGTGTTTTTGTAATGCTATTTAATTCTATTATATGTTTTATAACTAACATAAATGTTTGTTAATTCTGTTTAATGTTTTTATTTAGTTTAATAATTAAAGTAAATGCTAATAAATACCAGAAAATCCTAAAAAATCCTAGAAAATTATAAATGACTTTGTAAAAATTCTATAAAATTTGTAGTAACATAATTTCATACGTAGTTAATCTTTTTAGTCCTATTTTGATCTATAAGAAATCGTAACTTGTTAACTGTAGCTCCTTTTGAACCCGTTCTTTCGCCGAATTGTTCGAAAAAGTGTAACATGGTATGTGATGATGTTTGTTGTGTGATATTTGGTTATTTTTGGATCTTGGTGTCTATGTGCTACCTTTTCACTTATTTTCATGAGACGCCAACATTCTGAAGGAGCTAGAAGGACTTCAAGACCAATAATTCGCTGAAGACCCAACTGAGTTAAGTGAAGGTGAGTTGTGTTCTTGAACATATTTATCCTAATTTTACAAATATTTTGTTTTACAAATATGCATGCTAATAATACGTTTGGAATCCCAAGAGCTAGGCTTTACCTTATTTTTTCTTATTATCCTTGTTGCAATAGTATGGTTTTGGGTTATGGAAGGGTAGATGATGCTTAGCCTTGCTTTGGGATGTAAGTCATGATAATTGTTCCACGAACATGATAATGGTCCTATGCAACAATGATAAAATATGATGGAATAATTTTTGTACCAACATGGTATAGGGATTTGAGTAAGTGGTATGATAAGGCTGGTATGTGATGTATGGTTGGGAAAGTGGTAGTCTTGCTCAAATCCAAGGATTAGTTCATGGGGTAATCTTTCTGTGTTTATAGTACAACCACAAGTCTGGTATGAAACAGACCTAGCTAAGTAATTTGCTTTACTCTCAGTATAGTGTAGACCACCTGTTAGTACGGGTAATGGAAGGGATGTACTTCTTTAGATCCGTAAGGCGCAAGAGGGGGCTTCCGTTATTGAGGTAGAATCACGCAGCAGTGAGACCATAGCGGGTAGACATGTGCAGAGAGGGGCATTGTAAAGGCTTTGTAGTGATCTCCTGGCCAGACACCTTAGAAGTGTGCAAGTGTCTAGCTTACATGGTTAAAATGGAGACTTAGTCACCTGTTTGTGGGTAAAATGGAGATTTAGTCAACCTCTATAGAGTTAAAACTGAATATTCAGCCGTCCTCATGGTTATGAGCGGCATAGAAAATCTACCATGATTATAACTTGATGGTTTAGTTAGTATGGTCAACTGTGGTAGTAGAAACCATAGTTGAGGTGTGGTTCAGTCACGATGGTAGGAATCATGGTTGAGGTGGTTTGTCTGTAGTTTAACTTTGGCAGTGGGAGCCTTGGTGGTTAGAACCTTGGTTAAGGTTATCAGTTGAACAGGTCAAGATGGATGGAGTCTTGAGGTGGTTTGCTATTCACTTAATTATTATCGCTTTTCAAATTGTTTTACTTAAATATTATTTTATGCAAAAGAGCCATTTAGCCATATTCTTATTAAAGCCTTCATATACATACTATTTCCTTCACAACTTGCTGAGTACGATATATACTCATACTTGCTATAATCAAATACTCAGTTAGGAAAGAATTGGAAGACTTCGAGGAGGTGAAATCTAGGGAGGTGTTCTACATAGTTTTTCCCTGTGGAGTTCTCGGCAAAGATTAAGACTAAGCTTAGGATCCGATGTAGTTTTATTCGATTCCTCGACTTTTGGAGGTTTTTTGTAAGATGATTTATCAATTAAGGTATGAATATTGTAATGATTATCATCAATGAAATCATTATGTATTAGGATTGATTCCTAAGCTCAGCACATAGATAAGATTGATTTGTTTCTAAGACCAGTCTCGACAATAACCCAACACAGACCTAGTAAACAAAAACACATCAGAATATCCATTGTGGAGAATTAAATCAAGACCGAAAGGTATATGCTCACTAATACTAGATGTTCCGAACATCCGATGTTGGATTTTAATTAAAAACCAAGATCTCTAAGGTTGAGAAAGTTAGACGTTCCAATTTACATTAGAACATCTGATAAAACCATTGGAACAAGCGATATTAAAAAGAAATCCAAACCGAGAACCCTATATTCTGAATGTTCGGACCATCCGATGACATAAGAACATCCGATGTCACTGAGAAGTTTTTGACTCAGTGTAAACATTGGTCCTATACTCAATTTCAAAAACAAAAGAGTATTTTTAAGAGTAAACCATTGGCCGTCTTCTTTCTTCAATTTTGGGGATCCCCAACGTCATGTCGTTTACATCAGTGGAACTTTTACCTATTCAAATACTCATTGAATATATTAGTCTCTTAATCATTTGTCGTATCATCAAAATCCACATAGGGGATCTAGTTGCACTTTCAGTTAGGTAGGCCCCCGCTTTGGCCCTCTGCGACAATTCTTGGCCTAATGGCCGAATTTGCCATATATTTGACATTGGTACCAACCACCTCCTAGTTTGGATATGTTGGTGTTGCCATCATGTTGTCTGTTGCCATGGCCGCACCCCTGATTCTTGCCATGATGACCATGGGAGCTGCCATTGCCAGAATGATGCTGAAGTCATTGCCCACAAGAACGCCTCTAGTACGGTGAGGGCGTCAAGGATGACGAGCTCGTCGGCAACAAGGTCATCCCTGGAGGCCTCCTCCTGGTGCTTCGGTGGCTGGTCCGAGAGACCGTACCCTCACCACTCTGGCGCGGTATGTGGCGGCGGCCACGTCAAGCATTTGGTGGCACCACTAGTACCATATCTATGGGAAGCCATGCTAAGAACACCACCGTCCCTAGCTCACCTGCAACGGACAAAGATCAAGTTCAGAACATGACATGATTCTCAGCTGCAACAAGAAAGATCAACAATAAAACAAATGAAAGGAAAGAAACATGACATGATTCTCACCATTTCCTACTTGAGCTATGTGGAGATTGAGGCCACAGATGGGGTGGCGGGCGTGCTCTATCTGATGAGTCATTGCTGCTCCTGGAGCTCGGATGGGTTTTTCTTTTTATGAGTTGGGTAGTTCAATGAGTGTAGATGACTAGATGGTTGCCTACTTTTTGTTCTTTCTTTCAAACAAAATGATGGTGGTTGCCCACTTTTCTGCTATTCACGATTCCACCTGTCTTGTTTCCGCCTCTCTTGCCTATGCATTCTCGATGTTTTGTGCGGTTGGATGAAGTCGAATATGATGAAATCGTCCTCATAAATGGGATGATTTTGGATAAGATGGTATAAATAAGTTGTTTGGTTAGATGTACGAGATAATACGTAAATACATTTAGTTTGATGTATTAAGATGATATAAGAACATGTTTAAAGCCATATATTATATTCATATATAACTTAATTATTTTATAGAAATAATAATGTTTATATTTGTTATTATCAACAAACTATGTTAATAAGTATTCACCATTATTAATTCCAGTTAATCATAACTTAAGTTATCAATAATCATCACTAAATACCCGTAAATATTAGTTATGATTAATAACATCTAATTATAACTAATGTTTAACTAAAAATCCTTTACTAATTTTTTACTAATGACAAGTAATTAGCGAAGTTGACAGAACTTATATAGAGTTATTTGACCAATTTTTCTGAATAAGGTGTATAGAATATTGAGAAAATATTTCCAGCATCTATATCATTCTGTCTTGAATGATATGAGGGTTCAATCCAGAAAACATGAACATATCCATGATCGTCACGACATCTACCTTAATCACAGGTCGGAGCCGGGCACAGCTAGAGCCCAGTCTATCCACAGGTGCGCAGCTAATCCAGCCCACAAGCAGTTAGCAACATGCCCCATCTAGAAGCAAACAAGCCTAGGGTTCGAAAATTCATTGAAAACCGCTCGAATATCGGCTAACTCGGTCTGCACCATAGTTAGAAATCAATCGGTTTTTTAATTTGAATTTAAAAAATTCAAAAAAATTATAGAAAATTCTAAAAATACTAGAGAAAATTTTAAGAGCTTTTGTGAAAAACAAAATAAAAAATAATATCATTTGCCTCATATTTCATGAAGAGGAAGTTCTTTTAAAAAAGAAAAATACTGAAATGGGTCGTACGAATAGGATGATTTGGTTCATCACATTAAGAAAAAGCTTAACATAAAAACACATATTTTTTTTGTGTAGGAAGTATTTAAGAGGATCTTTAAAATTGGTTTCACTTCATTTAGAGTTTTATTAATTTATCCACAATTTTTACAAAGTTCACAAGCATAACATGAACATGTTAAAAAAACATTCTAATTAACCTTTTCATGTCTACCATTATTTTTCTTACATAAAGCATAGTATAAGCAAACTAATAAAAGTGGTTTCACTAATTTTGGAGGTGTGATGGGTTCGTTATGAATTAATCTAGTTGCAACACATTTACACAATTATCCATGTTACAATAACTATTTCATAATTTCATGTATTTTATAGAAGACATAGGATCATGTAAGAAGACTAAAAATTGGTTTCATGATTTTTGGATTAGTAAAGAATTTATTATGCATTTAACTAGGTTTAGCAAATACATTTTCTCACAGAAAATATTCAACTTTTTTATGAGTATAAATACCTTTATCATGTAGATAATGTTACTAGGAAACCAACAAAATTTGTTTTACTTGATTTTAAGCTCACATGAATTAGTTATTGATTCTACAAGGTCTAGCCATTTTTGGGTTTTCTGTTGAACTTCGTTGCAATTCGAGAAATTCACTTGGTAAATCGATAAAACCGAACGGTTTTCGACAATTCATTCAAAATATGCTCAATGTGGAAAATATGGTATGTTTTTGGTGTAACGCGGTTGGTTTTCAGTCTAAATCAAGCGGTTACCAAATATCTATTTGGTCGATTTTTTCTCCGATTTACAAATTTGATCGAGTGAATTTTGAGCGAATGCTTATTGAATTTTGAGCGGTTTTCATGATATTCGAAAATTTCAAAAATTCGCTGGATTCTGATTTTCGAATGTCAAACAAATTGGTGATCCCTGGCCTAGCCACGGCTCACCAGTCACCCACGCAGGTTCTTCTTCTTCTCTTCCATACCTCAAGAACTACTTCATTAATCCGTAGGCTTATTGCTAGGCATTCTAGAAGCGGCTATTTGAATGGTAATACGTAGTCAATCGAGTTCAGTTGCTAATTTCTTGTTTAGAACTTGAGATTCTTTGCTAGTTCATTAGCCCTAATTTCATAGTTCGTATGATTTGCTAGTTTTACAGTTAATGACTGGTTTGCAATTTTTCTATTTAGGTAACACTGGTTACTCAGAAACCCATTTATTCATTTTTCAAAAGAAAAAGAGGCCAACCAGTTGTGGAGCAATCTTCGGTTCCTGCCCCCTTAATTTAATTGGAACGTCAAAGGCAAGATGAAGAACAACAAGCAGATGAATCTGTTGCATTTGTTGATTAGCATTAGGTGAAGCCAAAAATTTGATAATAAGTATACTCTGCCTCCATATTTCTTCACGATCCATAGTATCTGGATCCTTAAAACAGATTTATGGAGACTCATATGTGAAAATGATGATGTTTAGATGCTATGAACAGAACGGATCGTTTTCCAATATAAATTATATGAAAAATTAAGTATGAAAATTGCTTCCGTACCTGAGCAGCTAGAATTCTAGTTATACGAATTGATGGCTCGCTGACTGGACACGCAAAATATTATTTTAATTGAGGTGCTATGAAGTTAATAAATAATAAAGTACGTCAAACAGCTAATCATAGCATCTACACTAAGCTGACTTTCATTAACTTACACAAAGATGCTTCCTAGAGTTTCTACATATCTTTGTGTCATATAAGCAAACCGAGGATACATCGGAAAAGAAAGATGGATCAGATGATAGAGCACTCCTACTTGCCCATCAGGGGCTGTCTTTCAACATGGTATCAGTTTAGGTCCTGATTCTTCACCCTCGTTTCCTAGCCATTGGTCTCCCAATTCGGCTGCTCTTCCTCTTCCGCTACTATTCTCTTTGGTTGCGCCGTGGGCTCTACTCTACCTCCAGCCTTGCGGATGCCTCACTCGGGGCTAACACTGTGGTGTCCATCGTCGTCACCTCCTCCAGCAACTCCATCAACGTCGTCTCCGTCAAAGCTCATGTGCCGGTCGTCCTCGACTTCAAGGTGTCAAACTACACCAAGTGGCTCCAGTTCTTCACCACAATGTGTAGCAAATTCGGTCTGTTTCACCACACCGATGACTCTGCAACACGCCTCACTGATCCGGTTTGGGTCCAGGCCGATTATTCGGTCCTCTCATGGATCTATGGCTTAGTCTCCGACGACGTCCTCGACATTACGATGGAGCCCGATTAACATGCACGTGATCTTTGGGTTGTCGTGGAATCCCAATTCCGCAACAATTCGAAGCAACGTGCCATCTACCTCAACAACCAGTTCCATGCTCTCATGCATGGCGATCTCTCCATCTCAGAGTACTGCCAATGCATGAAACTCCTCACTGACTCCCTTCGCAACATCGGCAATGCCATCTCTGACCCATAGCTCGTCCTCAACCTGATCCATGACCTCACCCCGCGTTTCAATAGTGAAGCAGACATCCTCGACGCTAAGGATCCCTTTCCTACCTTTGTGTCTACTCGATCCACCCTTCTGATGGCTGAGCTGTGTATGGCCAACGCTGCGAACATGACTACTCTCGGAACTAGTGGCGCTACTGCTCTGGCTGTGCATCTGCAGGGTCCTCTTCTGTCCCCTAGGCTCATCGGCAAGGGCTATCGTGACAAGTCCTCGACGCTCACCTCCAAGGCCGCGCCTCCTGCACCGCAGCCTCATGGTCCATGGATTTATGTCAATCCATGAGGCATGTATCCTCCTACGGCTCTGATATGTTCTGGTGACCCTGGTGTTCTTGGTCCGCAACCACATGCGTTTCCTCAGGCATACCAAACGACATTCGGCCCCTCCTACACGTCGCCACTAGCCCTTGCTCAACCCTCCTAGGACCAGGCCAGGCTCGTCACCGCCATGAATGGCATGTCCCTACAGAACCTGGCCACCTGGGTCCTTGACTCCAGGGCCACAACACACATGACTACTCACGATGGTATGCTCACATCCCTTCATCCTTTACCTCCTTCGTCTTCTGTTATCATTGGAAATGGTGCTCGTGCACCAATTTTTGCTCGTGCCTCCCCTCTTCTTCCAACACCTTCATCCAACTTTGTTCTACAAAATGTGCTTCTTGTGCCATCTCTTCTCAAGAACCTAATCTCTGTTAGACAATTTACTCAGAAAAATTCTTGTACCATTGAATTTGACTCTCGTGGATTTTCTATCAAGGATCTTCTGAGGCGGCATGAAATTTTTTAGTGCAATAGTAACGGGGATCTTTACACCTTCATGCTGCAGCAACCCTCTTCCCCGATGACCCATGTGCACCTCTCCATTGTGGCCCCATCTTCTGTTTGGTACCAGCGTCTTGGCCATCCCAGCATGCCCACCATCGACAGACTCTACAAGTCCTCCCTTATAGCATGCTATAAGTTGGATCGCTCTTTGTGTCTTGCTTGTCAATTGGGCAAACACATTCACCTTCCTTTCGGTAGCTCCACTACAAAGTATGTTTTGCCTTTTGAGTTAGTTCATTGAGATGTATGGACGTCTCCCGTGCTTAGCATTTTTGGTTTAAATATTATCTCTTAATAATTGATGATTTTACTCATTATTGTTGGAGCTATACTCTTAAACAAAAATCTAATGTCTATAGCACTTTAGTTCATTTCCATGCATATGTCCACACACAGTTTGGCCTCCCTTTAAAGATGATCCAAGCTCATGCTAGGACTGAATTCATCAATATTGTCGTGTCTCAATTTCTCCTTTGACATGGTGTCCTGCTACATCTCTCCTGCTCTTACACGTCTCAACAAAATGGCAAGGCCAAGCGTGCTCTGCGCATTATCAACAATAGTGTTTGCACCCTTCTTCTCTACGCTCACATGCACTGATATACTGGGTTGAAGGATTCGCCACAGTGACATATTTGCGGAACCTCACGCCATTGTCTGCCATCCATAACTCCACTCCTTTTCAACTTCTTCACAACAAGGCTTAGACTCCCCATAAACTCCACCCTCGATCTGTTGCTTGTGTTTTCTTAGGATATCCAAGATCTCACAAAGGATATCAGTGTCTTGAAATCTCAACACAGCTTGTGATCATCTCCCGTCATGTTTTGTTTGATGAGATTATTTTCCCCTTTGCTTTCGGCAGCGTGTCTTCATCGATACCTTTGGCTACTGACTCCTTAGATTTTCTTCTTGAGTTCAGGGACTCCTGACTACTCCTGGGTGTCGCCACCACCACTACTCATCCAATTGTTGTAGAGGTGCTTGTTGCACCTCTGATCGGTCTTGCTCATCCATCGGCTGTTGTAGAGATACCACCTGTACCTCCGGTTGATCTTGTTGCCTCCCCCGAGATGTCGTAGTGGTGCACAACGCACCTCCAGCTGGGCCAGCTCTGGTTGTCACAAAGGTGCACAATGCACCTTCGGCTAGGCGAGCTCCGGTTATCGTAGAGGCGTGCACTACACCTCTGGTCCAGCCTTCTTCTTCGACAGTGCGCCCCTCTACCAGACAGCTTCCTATGCGGACTCGGGCCAAATCAAGACTCATTTTCCTGGTTGATTGCCTGAATCTATCGGTCATGGTGCAGACTATCTCCCCGCTGCCCAGGATGTATCATGATGCCCTTCAAGATACTCATTGGAAGCAGGCCATGACTGATGAATATCAAACCTTCATCTCCAACGGCACTTGGTCTCTCGTGCCACGTCCGGGCGGTGCAAACATTGTTTCTGGCAAGTGGGTGTTCAAGCATGAATTCCATACTGAATGGCTCTTTGGTGCGATGCAAAGCGCATTGGGTAGTGTGTGGCTATTCTCAACAATAAGGCATCGACTACGATGAGACATTTGGCCTGGTTGTGAAGCCAGTGACAATTCACACTGTCTTGAGCATAGCGGTCTCTCTTTCATGGATGGTCCGTCAATTCGATGTGAAGAATGCCTTCATCATGGTCACCTTGAAAAAACAGTGTACTACCAACAGCCATCCGGATTCGTCGACCCCAACGACTCCGGGCATGTCTGTCTCATGAGCCATTCGCTTTATGGTCTCAAGCAAGCACCGCAAGCATGGTACCACTGCTTTATCGTGTACCTCAGCACTCTCGACTTTGTCACCTCTGTCTCCGACACCTATCTATTCATGTTGAAGCATGGCACCGACATGGCGTATCTTCTCCTCTATGTCGATGACATCATCTTTATGGCCTCTTCGACAACACTTCTTGGTCGCCTTAGTCGGTGTCTTCGCTTGGAGTTTGCCATGATCGACCTTGGCGACCTACACTACATTCTCGGCATCTCTGTCTGTCAGGCGCCTCATGGGATGTTCCTCTCCCAATGGCAGTATGCTGCCCATCTCCTCCAGCGTGCTAGCATGTCAAAATGTCATCCCTCTCCGACACCAGTAGACACTCGTGCCAAGCTCTCCGCCTTCGACTGTGCTGTAGTCTTTGATCCGGCTGAATATCAGAGTATAGCTGGGGCTCTGCAGGATCTCACTCTTACATGTCCAGACATTGCGTATGCAGTGCACCAGGCGTGTCTCTACATGCACAATCCCCAGGAGCCTCACCTCACCCTCGTCAAGCACATTCTTCACTACGTCAAGGGTACCATTGAGTTCGGTCTACAACTTGCTTCTTCCTCGACACGCAGTCTGGTGGCCTATTCCGATGTTGACTGGGCTGCCTGTCCAGACTCCCACCTCTTGACTTCTGGTTACTGCATTTACCTTGGTGACAACTTGGTGTCTTGGTCCTCCAAACACCAGGCCATGGTGTCGCGGTCTAGTGCAGAGGCTGCGTATCGAGCTATTGCACATGCCATTGTAGATAGTTGCTGGCTCTGTCAACTCCTTCAGGAACTACATCACCCTCTCACTTCGGCCATTGTTGTTTTCTGTTACAACATCAGCGTCGTCTACATGTCTTTGAACCCTGTTCAGCACAATCGTACGAACCACATTGAGATTGATATCCATTTCGTTCGTGAAAATGTGTCTCTCGGTCAGTTTCGCTTTTTGCATGTGCTAACTTCTTCGCAGTTTGCTGACAACATGATGAAAGGCCTGCCAACCCAACTATTTTTGGATTTTCGGTCCAGCCTCTACATCTGGGATCCTCCAGTTTCGACTGTGGGGGTGTTAGGAAATATAATTTCCTTCCTTTTATAGCTATTTGTTCCTTGATTTGCTGTGATCCTTCCGGATCCCTGTAATCTCGCTGTGGCCATTCCGGCCTTGTAATTCCCTAGCCGATCCAGCCTATATAAATGCACGCCCCTACCCTCTGGCAAGTGCGGGGTTTTGCATTCCTTTCTATATAAATGCACGCCCCTATCCAGTCTATATTCCAACACTCTAGACATCCACCCACACCAGCAGTTCTTATCTGTTCTGCTGTTTTCTGCAGGTGATATCGGGACCTTGCTGTTTATTCATGGCTTCCCTGAGGTATGGTACTCCTGGAGGCACCAAATGGTTGCGACAGCGGCAGCCGGGTTCCGCGCTATTGCTCCTGACCTCCCTGGATATGGCCTCTCCGAGCCACCCGTTGACTTGGCGCAAGCATCATGGGAGGGCCTGATGAAAGATCTCCTGGCAATTCTGGACTCCCTGTCCATTTCTATGGTGCGTCCAAAAGAGGAAATTTGATGTCATGCATTCATGAGACACATAAATTTGTGCTGATTGAAAGTTGTACATTATCAAGATAACGGAAATACATCGTCTTCGGTTACAGAAATAGATGGGGAAAAGAACTAGATTACGAGAGGAAATAGTTTTATACTTTTACTCCTAGGTCTGTCTGCCTGCTTCAAGCAAATATCCTAGGGACTACTTTGAGTATAAAGCAACGTTTACATGTTTTTCGGACAAGTTTTGGAAAAGCCACAAAAATGACACAAAAGATTGAAACCACGAAGCCTCTTCTTCAATCTTCATCTATTTCATCCTGCTTTGCTCCTCCCTCTGGGTCTGGAAGCATCATCAAGGTGTCGGCTGAGCAGTTATAGCCTTGCAAGCAGCCTTCAGCATACCCTCCACGAACATGCATGACAGATTATTTCACCAGCATGCCTTATCAACTTTTTGTCAAAGCTTGCTTTCAGAGCATGTACAGCGCTACCATTCGACAGCCATTCGTTTGTCCATCGCCAGAATTGAGATACATTTGTGGGTCTGCTGTTAGCCCAAAAACAACCTCCCACAATCTCCCAAGCAATTCTAGTTACTGGATAGTCAAAGAACAGGTGGGGTGCCTGTTGATAGCAAAAAATGTCACGGCCAGATTTTTTTATACATCAGATAGTCCGGTGATTAATGCCGTGTCATCGCCGGATTATCCGGTGCTTATAGTTCAATTTCGGCCAAAAGGCATCCTTTCTGGAAAAAAAATAGTCCGATGAGGGGCTCACTAAACGCCGGACTATCCAATGCTTATAGTTCGAATTTGGTACAGTAAAACATGCTCTATGTATAAAATAGTCTTGTGAATGATACGGTGAAAACACCGGACTATCCGGTGTGTAGAAGGTAAATTTGTGCTAAAAAATTGCTCTCTCGAAGAAATGGTTCGGTGGAGATCTCGGGGTATCACCGGACTATCAAGTGAGAAGAAGAAGTTTTTTAGGCGAAAAAATGTTCTCTGGTGAAAATTGTCCGGTGAGGTCTTTAATGATCGTCGGATCATCCGGTGCATTCAAAAGTAAAACTTTGCAAAAGATTTGATCTCTGCAAATATTGATCCAGTGACATACTTCGCTGAGTATAAATGTGACGTCGGAATATCCGGTGGGTGTAAGACCGAGTCTTAGAGTTTTGGCCGAGTGAACTCGCTAGATGATCCGATGTTCTAGAGTTTGTTCTCACCGAACTATCCGGTATTCAGTCCGAAACCGAATTGAAGTGGATTTGTGGATTTGTTTGGATCTTTTTCACGATTTTTGCCGAACAGGACGTGTTTAGAGTTGGAATAGAGTCCTACTTCGATGCCCTAGGGTCAAGACCATACCCCCTCTTATAAATAGTCGAGGGGTGGAGGTCGATTGCATATCCAACAGTCAATCGCATCTATTGCATCTATTTTTTGTTTTGCCTTTACTTTCCTGCAATTTAGGGTTAGTTTTTCGCCACTACTTCGAATCCCTGTGGTACGGGTGGTAGTTCTTTGTCAATTTGCTCGTAAATCATCCAGGTGGTGATCCCTAAGGTTACCGATCGAAACCTTTGCTTGTTGGCTTGTAAACAAGTCGCGTATCCCTACGAAAAGTGAAAAGTATCCCTGACAGAAACCATGTTGGCGAGGTGTTGCCCAATTCCACGCCAACACAAACTGGCGACTCTGCTGGGGAACGATGGTTCTCCATCAACATCCACACCTAGGGTTTCGGCGTCGACACCCCCTGCACCCGTTGCGCCATGTCTAAGGAGGAGGGATCCAAAATCAACATGGACAATATCATCTCGCCTATGCTTGAAGAGCTTCCCGAGGAGGATCGCTAAGTTATTGAAGCTCAAAAGCGGGAGGTTGAGAAGATGATGCTTGCATGCTATCAGAAAGGTGTCATCAAGAAGGGCGATCCGATGTCAATCGTCCACGCCATGCATGAGGTAAAGACCGATGTAAGTGATTGTACTCATGATTTCAAAGAGCACATTGCGCATATGGTAGATCAGTCTGTTAGTGCTGCTATGTTCAATAATTCTGAAACATTGGTTAAAAGTCTGGATCATATACTGTCTAGTCATGTGAGGGCTTTGTTTATTGAATTGCAAGATGAAAAAGGTAAAAAATAGCCCCAACTACATGATGCTAGCACCTCAAATCCCAACGATGGTAATCAACTTCAACAAATACTGTTAGTTTCATCGACGCAATTTGCAACACCTTTGCCTACACAACAAAATATGCCGATGCGACAAACTCATAGCCGACCCAATGTTGGTCCAGTTGGTACGGTAACGCCTCCGTTTAATACATGGAGCACTAGCTAACTGAAGGTGTCCTCATTTGTTTTTCCGGTTCCGACTACTTCATCTAGCATAACTAGTTCGGTTCAGTATGTGGCCAATAGCCGGGCTTGTGAAATTTCAGCAAGTATGCTATTAGTTTCTTATAACAATGTAGCATATAGCACACCTCCTATACCCCCACAAGGTACTAGCATACCCTATGGTCCGTTGCCGGATACTTACTTCGATGTGCCTTCACAAAATACTCCACATATGCAACATGTGACTTCACACTCTTACGATACGCCACAACAACAATCTTTTATGCCGCAACCACATGCTAATGCGTCATCCAATCGACCTATGGATGAAACACTTTTTGGGCCTGAAAGCATCAAAGAGCAAATGACTAATATTTTGAGATAACATTTTGGGGTAGCGCTCAAATGTAAATCACATGTTTATCAAAAACCATACCCTGATTATTATGACATAATTCCATATCCACGTGGGTTTAAGGTCCCTGATTTTGTTAAATTCAATGGAGGAAGATGGTAGAACTACAATAGAGCATATAGGTCAATTTCTTGCACAATGTGGTGAAGCTGGTAATAGTGATGCTTTAAGATTGCGTTTATTTTCTTTGTCACTTTCCGGCAATGCATTTACATGGTTTACTTCACTTGCGCCTAACTCTATTCGTACATGGGCACAACTTGAGCAAAAAATTTATGAGTATTTCTATACCGGAGACACGGAGTTGAGTTTAATTCATTTGACATCGATTACACAAAAGTATAATGAGTATGTTTATCAATACATTAGAAGATTTAGAGATACTAAAAACTGATGTTTCAATGTTTCGCTCTCCGATAGAAATCTAGCTAAGTTAGCTTTTGCTGGGTTGCATACACACATCAAAGAGAGGTTAGAGGGGCAAGAATTTTCAGTTGTGAATCAAGTTTTGCAGCGGGCTCTGGCTCAAGAAAGCTGTGCCAAAGAATATAGAAAGGTTCAAAGGTTTAGTGAAAAACACAAGGTGGATCGTCCGGGTGTTAATGTAGTTGAATATGAGGACGATTCGTCAGATGATGATAGCATAGACGTGTGTGTAGCCAAATGGACATGGAAGTCCAAATCTAAGCCATTCGTGTGCTCCGCATTGAAGCCGACTCCACAAAAGAATCAGCAAGAAGAGATGAAATTCACATTCGATGTCACTAAATGTGATAGGATATTTGATTTCTTGTTACAAGAAAACCAAATTAGTTTGTCTCCTAATCATGTTATTCCATCACTTGAGGAGATTAAGAAACGTGCATATTGTAAATGGCATAATTCATACTCTCACACTACTAATGATTGCAATGTTTTCCATTGATACATTCAATCGACCATTAATGAAGGACGATTGAAGTTTGTTGAAAATTCTAAGATGAAGCTAGATGATGGTCCATTCCTCATCAACATGATGAACTTTGAAGGGAACAAGGTCTTGGTTCGGCCATCTCAAGCCAAATCGACTAAAGGCAAGAGTGTGATCATTGGTGATAATAATGTAAGGCCAAAGATGATCAAACCTAAAAATCCAGAAATTGGCCGTTGGAAAGTGAATGAAGATAATAATAAAGCTATTAGGAAGTATGAGAAGCCAAAACTTACATTTGATACACTTTTTGCTAAGTATGAGAGTGCCAAGGCCGGCCAAAAAAGTGACAGCCGGCCCAGTGCTCTTAAATGTCCAAGATCACCTCTGAAGCATGAGTTTGAAGGGAGGAGGAGGCAATGAGAGAATAATATTGCAGCAGCTTCGTTCCCTCTTTTCGTGCCGCCAATGCCTATGATGTGGGGGTCTCCTCCGATAGTTTGTCCATGGGGTTGGTGTGCACCTTAGGCACCACCTTCTATGCCATTTGCACTATTTCACCTGGGGTGGACAACACCACGACCTTCGGTGTTCGATAGACTATCTCGTCCTAGACAAGACCGGTTTGATCCCAAAAATCCGTCAAATGATAGGAGGGATGGGAGACATGTTAAGAAGGTCTACTGTGTGAAGAACACGAGTGTTTCTAATGAGAAATCAGATATGGAACCGAAAGAAAAACAGCCGGCTGTTGATGAAAGCAAAGTGCAAAAGCAATTGGCTAATGACGGATCAAGTGGAAAAAACATTGGGAAAGTTGTAGGAGTGGTTGGTACTGATCTTGAGCTTAAGGATGCACCACCTACAGTAGTACAACAGCCCATGGTACCAAATGTTCAAGAAGCCACTTCTAGTTCAAAGCCGATCGTTCGTTCAGACGATCGGAAGGTTGAAAAGGAGAAGTCCTTGCTGCCCGGGACTAAGCCGCAGCCAGCATGGTGTCTAGGTGTCTCTCACATTCTCAAAATAGGAGGTTGCAAAGGTTACAAAAGCAAGAGTTGGGAGAAGCACAAGCTGAAAAGGTGAGGGATCAAGTATTCAATGAAATCAAGCCGATGGTGCCTATTCAACAAGAATGGATAGTAAAGCAAGTCATAGAGCCTATTGTGACATCTAATGATGATGAAGATGATATGCTAGGAGATTCTCCAATTCTTAGAGATGGCATTCCACCGCATGATAATATGGATATCAATATGATTTTTATTTTACCTGCAGAGTTTTGGGCTGTGGATGAAGAGGTTGCTCAACTAAATCTTGGTCCGAAGAAAGCTATATTTGAAAAGCCCAAAGAATCGAGCCAACATTTGTGACCATTGTATATCAATGGGCATATTGATGGAAGACTGATTTCGAGAATGCTAGTGGATGGTGGAGCCATCGTGAATCTAATACCATATTCAGTTTTCAAGAAGCTAGGAAAAGAAGACAAAGAGCTCGTAAAGACAAACTTGGTGCTTAATGGCTTCACCAGCGAGCCTACGGAGGCAAAAGGCGTAATTTCCACGGAGCTCACTGTTGGGAGCAAGACGGTCCCTATGACCTTCTTTGTCATCGACGTGCAAGGTAACTACAATGTTTTATTAGGCCGTGATTGGATTCATGCAAATCGTTGTGTACCTTCTAGTTTGCACCAATTCTTTATTCAATGGGTAGATGATGAAATAGAGGTTGTACATGTGGATACATCGGCTTTTGTTGCTTTGGTTGATGCTTCGTTAGATTGGCAACATGGGAATGTACAGTGTCTCTCCAGTCAAGATCTTTCGTGGTATGATTTCTTAGTGTTACTAGTGATGATTTTGTACCCATGTCTGTACATCCAATTTCTTCATCTCGGCTTAGCAATGTAATATTATAAATGGATAAACACATTAATTTAAAATGGTTGCAACATCGTGTGGAGCAATATCGATCTAAAAAGAACGATATTTGTAAGACTATTGATGATTTTGATGAGATAGAAAAGTTAGGACAAGGTTTTTTGTCGGCTGATCCATTAGAAGAGGTAGATATAGGAGATGGTACTATTCCTAGGCTGACATTTGTGAATAAAAACATGCATAATGTTCAAAAAGGTGAAATGATTGCATTACTCAAAGAATATATTGATTGTTTCTCTTGGGAGTATCATGAGATGCCGGGACTTAGCTGTGAGCTTGTAGAGCATCGGCTTCCCATAAAGTCGGGTTTTAGGCCTCACAAACAACTGGCTTGAAAGTTTAATCCTAACATATATGGACGAATCAAAGAAGAACTAAACTGGTTGCTCGCTGCGGGGTTTATTCGTCCTTGTAGATATGATGAATAGATATCTAACATTGTCCCGGTTGAGAAGAAAAACAGTGATAAGTTGAGAATATGCATTGATTTTAGAGATTTAAATAAAGCTGCTCCTAAAGATGAATATCCTATGCCTAGTGCCGATATGTTGATTAATGATGCTTCGGGTCATAGAGTTATTAGTTTTTTGGATGGTAATGTGGGCTATAATCAAATTTTCATGGCCAAAGAAGATATGTCTAAAACAGCTTTCTGTTGTCTGGGTTTTGTTGGTTTATTTGAATGGGTTGTTATGACATTTGGTTTAAAGAATGTTGGTGCTACTTATCAAAGAGCTATGAATTTAATCTTTCATGATTTGCTTGGTGTCATCTTGGAGATTTATATCGATGATATTGTTATCAAATCGGATGCTATGGATAGTCATTTAGCCAATTTGCGTTTAGCTTTTAAAAGGATGCGTCAGTATGGTTTAAAGATAAACCCACCTAAGTGTGCTTTCGGTGTATTGGTGGGTAAATTCTTAGGTTTCATAATACATGAAAGAGGCATAGAGATATATCCTAACAAAATAGTAGCTATAGATAAGTTGGGAGTGCCACAATCAAAGAGAGATGTCTAAAAATTACTGGGAAATGTCAATTATTTGAGGCGTTTCATATCTAACTTATCCGGCAAGGTTAATGCTTTTACTTTCATACTTTGGTTAAAGAAAGAAGCCGATTTTACTTGGGGGGCAAAACAGCAACAAGCTTTTGATGACATTAAAAAATATTTATCATCACCTCTCGTGTTAATGGCGCCCAAGGTCGAGATTCCGTTTCGGCTATATGTTGCTGCATAAGAAACGGTAATATGTGTTGTTCTTACACAAGAAAGAGAAGGGAAAGAGTATGCAATCACTTATTTGAGCCGGTGTCTCTTGGATGCGGAAACAAGGAATGTGTTTATTAAAAAAATTACGTTTATCTTTATACTATGCATGCACCAAGTTGAGACATTATTTTCTTTATAGTACTTGTGTGGTTGCATGCCAAACCGATGTTATTAAGTACATATTGCGAAAGCCGATTTTGATTGGTAGAATTGGAAAGTGGGCCGATGCTTTGATTGAATATGATTTTGCTTATGAACCGTTAAGATCTATGAAGAGCCAAATCGTTGTTGATTTTATTGTTGATCATCGTATTGATAGTAGTGCATTGGTTAGTTTGATTAGTGTGTGTCCATGGGAATTATACTTTGATGCCTCGGCTTGTGGAGAAGGTCATTGTTTCAATTTCCCCTAGAGGTATTATTTTTAAAACATCGGTTTGCTTAGAATACTTTTGTACCAACAATCAAGCCGAGTACGAAGCTCTTTTGTTAGGTTTGCAAATTTTAAAGTCCATGGGTGTGACACATGTAGAAGTGTTTGGTGATTCATTATTAGTGGTGCAGCAAGTTTGTAGAGTTTATCAATGCTTTGATGGGTCACTAAATAGCTATTTAGATAGATGCTTAGATATTATAGCAAGTTTTGATGGTTTCACTATTGTTCACATATCTAGAGAAGAGAATATGAGGGCAAATGATTTAGCGCAGTAAGCATCTGGTTATCGAGTGAATAGAGGGATATTCTTTGTGTTAGAAAAACCGTTGTTAGCTTGTGCTAGTGTTCTTTTGGCCGAACAATAGAAAGAAGGTTCGGCTTTGCTCAAAAAATCAAATTTGCATATGTCTAGTGATTGGAGAAATCCGATGATCGAATATTTAGAAAATCTTAGTTCATCGGCAGATAGAAAGACTAGGCGACAAGCTTTAAAATATGTGATGTTGGATAGTGAATTATATCGCCGAACCATAGATGGGTTGCTTCTAAAATGTCTAGGTTCGGAGCAAAATAAAATTACTATAGGTGAAGTACATTAAGGTATTTGTGGAACACGTCAGCCAGCTCCAAAACGTTATGGTTGTTAAGGAGAGCCGGATTTTATTGGTCGACTTTGTTTGATGATTGCTCTATATATTACAAAGGATGTGAAACATGTCAAAAGTTTGGTGATATACAGTTAGGTCCTGCTTCTATTTTGAATTCTATCATCAAACCATGGTCGTTCCGAGGATGGGCTTTGGATTTCACCGGCCGAATTCATCCTTCATCTTTCAAAGGTCATCTCGTTGTTTTGGTTGCTATGGATTACTTCACAAAGTGGACCGAGGTTGTTCCTTTGATGAACATGACACACAAAGAGGTAATCAAGTTTATTTTGGAATATATTATTCATAGATTCGGTATTCCGCAAACTTTAACTATAGATCAAGGTTCTTCTTTTATTTCTCATCAAGTGTGTGAGTTTGCCGAATCACTTAGAATTAAGCTTCTCAATTCCTCACCATATTATGCTCAGTCTAATGGACAAGTCGAGTCTAGCAATAAAACTTTGATTAAGCCTTTAAAGAAGAAGATAGAAGAACATCCAAAAAGGTGGTATAAAGTTTTGAGTGAAACATTGTGGGCTCATCGTATATCTAGGCATAGTGCTACTAAGGTTACTCCTTATAAGTTAGTGTATGGACAAGAGGCTGTTTTGCCCGTTGAGGTAAATCTTGGCGCATTGAGAGTGGTATGACAAAATGACTTCTCAGCCATTGATTATTACAATGCAATGATAGATAGAGTAGATAACTTCAATGAGGAAAGGCTTAAAGTTTTGAGAGAAATTGAAGAAATATTATCCGAGCGTTTGGCAAGATGCTTGAGAAGGTAACTATATATAGCCGATGTAATTTACTATCGTCCTAAGATATATCATTGTACGTGGCCAGTGTGAATATCATCACCCTTAGAACATGCACGTATGACCGATATGTTGTTTGTATCGCCCTAAGTCATAACTTAGAGTAGAAGATGAGGTATTCGTGATTATCCTGTGTAAAAATATTTTTCGGTGCACAAGCTTTACCAAAAAATAGGGGGGCATGTGTTGATAGCAAAAAAATAGCACGGCCAGATTTTTTGTAGACACCGGATAATCCGGTGATCAATGCCATGTCATCGCCGGACTATCCGGTGCTTACAGTTCGATTTCGGCTAGAAGACATGCTTTCTGGAAAAAATAGTCCGGTGAGGGTCTCATTGAACGCCGGACTATCCGGTGCTTATAGTTTGAATTTGGTGCAGTAAAACATGCTCTGTGTATAAAATAGTCTGGTGAATGATACGGTTAAAACGCGAGACTATTCGGTGCGTAGAAGGTCAATTTGCGCTGAAAAATTGCTCTCTGGAAGAAATGGTCCAGTGGAGACTCCGGGGTATCATCGGACTATTCTGTGAGAAGAAGAAGGTTTTTAGCCGAAAAAATGTTCTCTGGTGAAAATTGTCCGGTGAGGTCTTTGATGATCGCCTGATCATCCGGTGTGTTCAAAAGGAAAACTTTGGAAAAAAAATTTCTCTCTGCAAATATTGGTCCGGTTGACATACTCCGGTGAGTATAAATGTGACGACGGAATATCCAGTGTGTGTAAGACCAAGTCTTAGAGTTTCAGCCGAGTGAACTCGCCGGATGGTCCAGTTTTCTAGAGTTTGTTCTCACCGGACCATCCGGTGTTCAGTTCGAAACTGAATCAAAGTGGATTCGTGGATTTGTTCGGTTCTCTTTCACGATTTTGGCCGAACAATGCGTGTTTAGCATTGGAATAGAGTCATACTTCGATTCCCTAGGGTCAAGACCATACCCCCCTTATAAATAGTCAAGGAGTGGAGGACGATTGCATATCCAACAGTCAATCGCATCTATTGCATCCACTTTTCGTTTTGCCTTTACTTTCCTACAATTTAGGGTTAGTTTTTCGCTACTACTTCAAATCCTTGTGGTTTGGGTGATAATTCTTTGTCGATTTGCTCGTAAATCGTCCGGGCGGCAATCCCCAAGATTGCCGGTCGAAACCTTTGCTTGTTTGCTTGTAAACAAGTCGCGTGTCGCTGCGAAAAGCGACAAATATCCTTGACCGAAACCGTGTTGGCGAGGTGTTGCCCAATTCCCCGCCAACAGTACCATTTCAGCCTGATCATAGAAAGAACATTTCTGACCCCCTGCCATTTCCTACAAAGCAAGTCTTTTGTTAGCACATCTTTATTTTCTTTTTATCTCCATACAAATTGATGACTTCAAAGTTGTATATTAGTATTATGTTAGTCACTATACTCTGACCACTAATGATGTCATGGATGAAAGGTATTCCTTGTTGCAAAGGATTTTGGAGTCAAACCAGCATTTGATCTTGCTCTCTGCCACCCAGACCGTGTATGTTGTGTTGTGACCTTTGGAGTGCCACCTCTTGTGGAAAGCCTCGGTTTCAGTGGAGTTCCAGAGGGATTTACATCTACAGATGGAGGGTAAATGAAACACTTTCTTTCATCAAGTTTTCTTCGTGACACTTAATGGCACAACTAATGCATGCTTCTTAAAAATTCGTGACACTGACACTAACATCTGATGATCATAGCAAGTTATGATAAATTCTTTTAATGAAGTCACTGTTGTCCTGATCTTTGGTACTTCGATTCTGAATGTTGTTGTCATGAAACCGTTTTACCTGATTAGGAGCCCGGGAGAGCAGAGGCTGATTTTGGACAGTTCAATGTGAGGAGGATCATGCGCACAATCTACATCCTCTTCTCCAAGAGTTAAATTCCTGTTGCAAAGCAAAGACAAGAGACTATGGACCTTGCAGATGAATCAACACCAATGCCTCACTTGTTTACTGAAGAAGACCTCTCAGCTTACACTAATTTGTATGAAAAGTCAGGTTTCATCACTGCCCTGCAAATTCCATATAGGTGAGCATATGCTAACATATCAACAAAACTAGCGTGAAATAATGCCAAAAATATGTAAAGTTATATCATTTGTCTGATGTAATGACTAATGACCTTCTTATTGTTGATTATTTAACCATGTTGTGTAAGATGTTTACAACCCTAAGGATGTTATTAACAAACATATGCTGATACTTTAATATATATACGATATGCTGATATCTTGATAGGACCAAGGCTGCAAAAGTTCAATGTGCTAAACCAAGGTTTGAAATGCCAATGTTTGTAATGATGGGTGAGAAGGACTACATCCTCAAGTTTCCAGCACTGAAGGACTACATGTCTAGTGAGAAGCTGAAAGAAATTGCCCCGGACCACGAGATCATTTACATCCCAGATGGATCCCATTTCGTTCAAGAGCAACTCCCTGAACTTGTCAACCATCTCATGATAGAATTGCTCTGTAAACATGCGTGAGGTAGTAGCAAGGATGCGGTGCAATTAAATAAGATTACAGTCTGAATGGGAAAAAAACATTTGGGCAGAATATTCAGTGATAGGAACCACCAAGGCACCAACAATATAGCATTGCAATGCCATATACATGATGGAACCACAAACTCCAATGTCAATAATTCACTATATTTTCAACAAAAAAATGGCATTTCCCTTTTTCAGATTCCAGTACTAAACTCTCTACCAGCCACTGGTAAGTAATTTTATTTCCAACTTGCAATAGAAGATTCTCCTTTGCATTATTTCAGAAGTTTTAGAGAATGACCACTCGGAACCTGAAAGCTTCATGTACAAAATAGTTTAAACCAATTGATATGCTATATACACAATTAGACACTGAAAGATTCAACTTACCTGCAATGCAATTAGACACTGAGATATTCAACTAACCTGCGATGTAAGCATCGTTGTGATGATTTCTTTACTGCTGATATCTACATCTTTTAAAATTTTGAAGCAAATATATCATACAGCAACATAGAGAAGAGACTGCCAGTCCTCCACAGGCTCAACTTTCACTCTCTGTCATTTTAATGGTGCAGGGTTGCTATAGGGAATGGTGCCTTCTCTGCCTTTTCTGCTTCCTCTCAATGACAATGCTCCTTTTCTCTTTATTCATTTATGATTTGAGTTCTATTTAAGTAAGACAAGTGGTTGGGTCTATTGGAGTGGATGACCCAAAGGCCTGAAGAGCCAGGCCCCGTTGCAGATAGTTGACTATTACAGACAGTTTCGTCAACATATCACAGACTGGTTGTAACCTTAAAAGCAGAACGTTCAGAATTCTTCTATGGTGACCGTCCCAAATCGTCTGCAGTAATGTATCCACCCTCGCTAGGCACGCTCTCGTGACGGCTGCAGGCTCAGAAAAAGTGTACTGGCAAGCCACGACATTCTCTCGTCTGTAAGGAGCCAACATCTAGTGTCACATGATTCCAATTTATCAAACACAAGTCCATTTCCTCGCTCGGACATATTATATTTCACTAGTACTACTAGCTAGATGATGAAGAAGAAAATTGAAAGATGGAAGGGATCCGAATGCTTCTGTTTAACAAGCGGCCCAACTTCTGCTGATCACCAATGATTCAAACAAGAACATAATGCGTATTGTTCATAAGAAACGTGTCCATTTCAAACAAGACGAAAAAACTTTCAAATTCATAAGAAATGTGTCCAAATCACCCTGATGCCTTTTGTTTAATTAACTAGTACCGTGATGCAAACTCTTGCCAGCCAAAGATTACTATGAGTGGCCAACACATGAGTAACACTACCTTAGAGATGCTAGATCTTAATACTGGCAGTATTCCTACTCTAACACATAACACTATCAAAAGTAAACAAAATTTTTCAATGATTGACGGAGCATGGAGGGCTCCTATTGAAACAATCACCACAATGACTGCAAGAGCAGTTTTAGCAGCAACTGGAGTAATCATGATATATACAGCAATTGCAAAGGCTATGGCCAAGGATCCTACCGCATTCAAAGATAACCAGATGGATATGTTATAGTGCATGTAGCGCATCGGCAACTCAACTGTAGGTGTTCCGGCAAACACAAGACTTAGGACGGCTAAGGATGAGCAGAAAAATGCTAATGTGTTTGCCATCAGGAATCCTTGAAATTGTTTCGATTGAGCCAGAGTTGGTGTTCCTCCGTAACTGTGGTCATCAGCTCTGTAACCCCCAGGTAAGGCAAAAGTAGCACCAAATGCCATCGTTGTAATTAGCACTAAGCCAACACTAAGAAATTGCGTTGAATCTGATACTATTTGAGATCCTTTCTCCTCACTTTTTGCTTCTGACAGAGGATTATGTTCTTTTTCCATACCATCATCCCGACGACAAATATGACGTGTAGCATTGGCAGATCTCAGTGTTTCCTGTATCAAAATTCGTGAATTCTGCAAAAGGAGATAGCAATACTATTTTTCATAATTTTTCCTCTAAACTTATGAAACATGTTAGAGAAAAGGGTGAAAGTATCTATATTACCAGCAAACAGTATAGCCCCGTGGGAATACTGCTGATAGAAAGTTCTCGTGGGGTATGCTGACTGTTGTTTGGTAAATTTAAGTCTACTTGTTTGTTCACAAATAAACAAGCAAAGATCCACCAATGCCCAACCTCCACAGCTAGATGGAGGGCACTGTTTCCATCATTGTCTTGCTTGTTCAAGATCGACGATAACGCTGGTGTTTGGCAGGCAAATCTGACTATATCATATCTCTTATTCTTGATGGCAACATGAAGAAAAGTTCTTCCATGAGAGTCGCGCAAACCGGCACAACCAGAATACTTTGATAGAAATATGATGACGGCTGAAATTCTACCTGCTGACGCAGCAATATGTATGGGGAACGACCCATTTTTGTCTGGTTGATATGCTGAATATGCATCTGCTTCCAGTAATTGCTTGGTAAGCTCCAATGGTGGTTCTGTTATATTTAAAAGAGTTCCAATACTTTTTCCATGTTTCACAGGCACAGCATACAGGGGAAGCATTCGAAATGTCTCACTTTCCAATGACAATGCAAAGTGTAGAGGCGTGTTTCCATGTTCATCTTGTTGTTTAGCAAGCTGCTTGTTCCATCCCAAAAGTAATTCTGTCATCTCTGCAAGTTTGTTCACCCAGTCCCATTAGTGTAGTTTAGTCTCAAATAAAATAAAGAAGCAAAGAGAGAAGGGGATCTACTCTCCCCTTTACTTAGGGGGCATGGATCATTTTGTACACATCGCCTGAAGACATAACAAATCTCGGGACTATATTTTGTGTCTCTTGTCCATTTTCAATTCTTCAGCATTTCATGGCTTCCCGATCAACAACGCAACCACAAAATATGCAACAAAACATTCAGTTTTGCCAACTTTGTGATTTTGCATATCCAGTTTCTTCATATATGGGTGAAACTTGGAACATGAAATTCGTTTGCTATATATGGAGTTAGAGCAAGTCTCGTGCTTTTTCAGCGTTGAAAGGGCAGCTTTTTGTGTATGTTATTTTCAGCGTGGCCATCTTTTTCACCTACCCACGTACCTCTTTCAAGGCTAGTAAAGAAAATCCTTACCGGAAATCCAAATCACCCCTGACAGTGGTAGATCTAATCCGTCTTAAGGGCATCTATTAACTAATTAAAGGAGACGATTCTCCACCATAGAAATAGCTTAAAAATTCTCAAAAATGCAAAACATCTGACTCTTGATTTTTTTGGACTCTGATTAAGATTGAGTCACAACCAATAGATCTATAAATACTTGGGCTGACTTAATTACATAGGAGACTAAGATCCATTTGTTAACTACCAACTTAATTAAGGTCCAATAGGATACAAATACTATTACAGAAAGGATAATCCCTATCCTCTTTCATTATCGGTTCGAAAATAACCGATAGTGATAAGGTATCACCAATGGTTCATAAGCTGAACTGGAAAATCTTACTGTGACTGCTTAAAAACCGGCACTGATAGTTATTATCATTGTATCACCAATGGTTCATAAGCTGAACTGGCAGATTTTACTGTGAATGCTTAAAACCGGCAATGATAGTTATTATCATTGTTAGTTCGTAGCTCGAACCAGTTATGATACATCACTGTATGTTCAAAAGCTCACCGATACTGCAATAATTGAGCCAATACAAACTAACAGTGATAATCCTTATCTCTATCGGCTCATATTTCAAACCAGTAATAATAAGTACTATTATTGTCGGTTTATATGCTCATTGACAAAGCAATAATTGAGCGAACGAATCGACATTGTTAATTATTATCACCGCTCGTTTATATTCCAAACCGGCATAGATAATTCTTTTATAAATCCTGAGCCTGTCTTACTCAGTCGTGCCCCATCTCACTTTGCTCCTAATATCCAAAAGCTACTCCCAAGGGGTAGTGGCGGTCGAAGTGGTGCAATGGTCACCATCACCACTGTGGCTACCTCTACCCCTTGTGCCTGGCTTTCATGTCCTCCGAGCTCGTCACCGTCTCGCCGACCTCGCTGTCCCACCATCTCTCGAACCTGTAGCCCCATCTCCCGGGCCCATCGCCCCATCTCTCGAGCCCGTCTCTCAATCACTCAAACCTGGCTCCCCATCTCCCCATGTCCCCAACCAAATGAGTGACAAGTTGAGTAGTTAGATTGTGGCAATAGGCAGATCTAAATGAGTGGTAGAAAATATATTTGCTTCAAGATGATTGTGTTTTCATTTAGATATATTATTGCCACTCAGATAACGTAAGATATAAAGCGAATGGCACAAGGTGGCTGTACCAAGAGCTCTTCGACATTCCCAATATGAAGAGCTATTGGTACAATAGCTTTACAACATCTATTCCTATTTATCTAAGTTTGAGATGTAAAATACTCTATCATAATATTTTGGTATGATGTCTCTATCTAAGTTTGAGATCAAACTTAAGTAGATCATCATACTGAAGAGTTTGCGGTAGAGTATTTTTGCACATATGGATAGATTATGACTGCTGGTTCTCAGCTTGAACTGACAGTGATACTTACTATCATTGCTGGTTCATAACTTGGCTGTGATAATCGATGATTATCACTACTGCTATTTTATTACTAGTTTCAAAACTGATAGTGATGCAAATTTTAGACCCGCAGTAATAGTCTTTTCTATAGTAGTAGTGAGACTGTTGTATCAGGCCAATCTATCAACAATCAACTTAAGCAAGGACCCAGACAATCGATTTGGATCCATTTACCAACAACTAACTTTAGTAACACCCCAAGAATCAGGTGTATTAGGATCAAGTAGATTATTTTTTTAGAGTTACAAGATGTAAACAGACAAGATACGGATTATACCATGCAAGTTTTAATACAAGGATGAAGAAAGTAAAAACATTTAGAGAATCAATAGAACAAAATGAAAACTATTTTCAACTAAAAAGTAGAGGAGACACATAAAAGTTAGATGATGTAAAAAATCATGTGAAAGGTTAACTGTCTAATTGTGTAGGCTAATTAGCTAGAAAAATTCTTAAATCCTAAAGTCAAAATAGCTTAGCAATACTTAAAGAAGGAAAAAATAGGTGACGAAAGAAAATCTTGGTATTCTTAATAATAGTGAATTCTATATTATAGTAGTTAAAATAACAGTTTTAACCATAGGAATTAGAATTGTATAACGAAATGATCATATACTTAGTTTAGCCATGCAACTGCACGGCCTAATAAGCTAGTTTATACACTACTGTTGTCTGATAGATCGTATTTTTCATCCATATAATCTAAAAGATAAAGGGTCACACTAAAATTCAGTCGACTGAATTTTCGGTTTCGTTCGGTCAATGCACAGTAACAACTAAATCAAGATCAGATGGTCGTTGACTCTTCTTCAACCTCTCGTCCGAACCGATTCAATCGCGTTCTCTCTCGCTCTCGTGTGCTCGTCCCTGCCTCCCATCCTCCTCTGGTCATCCCCAACGGCATCCTAGCCGCTGGGTCCGCCTCCACCACCCCCTGCCACGCTAACCCATCGGCTGAGACGCCCCCAGCCTGGCCCACCAGGCGTCCATCACTCGCCTGCGACTACCAGCATCCCAGCCGCCTCGCCGTGCCGCTCCCGCGCTCGCCTCCTCCGCCTAGCTGGCCACCCTCCCGCAAACCCATTTCTATGCCCACCAGCCATTAGAGCCCACCAAAAACCCCCTCCCCTAACCCAGCAACCCTAACCTGGTGGCAGTGCGCGCGTTCACACGGTCGAGTGAAGAATCACGCTACTTCAGTCCAGTGCACAGTAGTAAATACGAAAGATAAAAGACAATCCTTAAAATGAATTGTATCTTATTGACCCCACAACCCCTTTTTGCACGCACCAACAAATCTCTAGTGTGCAGCAGAGGTGAAATCTTCTATACAATGGTGCACACGTACATCTCTTCGAGAGCTAAAACATTCACTCAAGAGGCGGTTGTTTCCTTAAACAACCATCCCTATCTCTCCCTCTTAAATCATAAAAAAATTCAACATGGCAAAGCTATTAGATAGCTATATAACGGCTCACGTGGACCAATGTAAGTGCCCTAAGGCGTGGGCCATATTTGAGTAACAAACTTGAAAACTTACAAAAGTTTCTTTCATGGTATTGTTCATTCCTCTATTTTCATAACTTTTCACAAAAGAAATCAGAAGTTGAAAGTTTTTGCCGATTAGTAGGCAGTGTTGGTGCTCATTTTATAGGCTTTTCCAATTCTCAACTCCGGTACATTTCTACACGAATAACATGTGAAATTGAAGGCACCTCGTTTGCTTTTGGGTGATAAAAATTTATGATGGTGTTGGTTAATTAGAGATACTTACGACAATGTTCAACTATCCTAACTAGCTACAAATTTACATTACACGAGAGAGTATCAATACGGCAATTTCAAATCTAGCTGTGTGCAATTGCACGACCAATTGAAACCACCTTTGAAAATTGGACAGATGATAATTCAAGTGCATAATTAAAATTTGGAAATGTAAATGTTGGGCACCTTTGCTACGAAGAACCGCCGCATGCAATGCAGTTTGTCCATCCGGTCCAGAGTAGGACAGCCGGTTGTCCCTCGCGTACAGCTCCCGCGCGATGCCGTACCGGCACAGCGAGATTGCCAGGAACAGCGGCGAAGTGCCGTTGTCCGGGACACGAGCCAGGCACGGGTCCGCCGTCATCAGTACGTCCACCGCGCGCGTGTCGGCGGCGCGGATCGCCTCGTGCAACACCGTCTCCCCGATCCCGTTCCGCACCCTCAGGATCGCCTCCACCCTCCCCTCGTTGTCGCTGCCACCTACTTCCTCCTCCGCTCTAGCCAGATCGACGAGGAGGGAAAGCATGGCGACATTGCCTGCCCTGGAGGCGCGGTGCAGCGGCGTGTTTCCCCCTCTGTTTGGTGCGCCCAACAGGTGCCTGGCCTTGTCGTAGATCACCTTGGCATTCTTCAGGTGCCCGTCGCCGTTTCCAGCGGCTGCAACGACGTGGAGCGCTGAGTCCCCGTCTGGGGTGACGCCGTGCAGGAATGATGATGCCCGCACGGAGGAGCTCGCCGTGGCGCCATTGTCGATCTCGACAACGACGGCTGGAGATGCCACGACCATGCTGTTAGGACGAGGACGATGCTCCATCGCTGCATCTTGATCTTCCCTATTGAGAAGGCTCGTCAATTGCTCGTGGCAGCCATGGGATGCCGCCATGAGAAGCTCGGGGTGCATGGGTGTGGGTACATGTACATTCTCGACGGCAGCCAGGCTGCCGGATTGCTCAGCCGTGTTGCTAGAAGCCATATCACCACAGACGCGTGCTGTGGCTGGTGCACCATGTGCGATATCACCCCAGACGTCCAGCTTATTTACATGTTGAGTTGCTCAAACTTCAAGTAAGGAATATGAAATGTTGAAGATAATTTACGTGTGGCATCATGTCCTTTTTTTATTCAAAATTTGGTTTGCATCGAACGCAAGGGATATGTTCCTTTATTTGCATCTGGCAACACGCAACGAATGGCAACAAAATTACACTATAAAAAACCCCTTTACTATCGACCCATAGAAAAGTTTCACTGTCGATTTTAGAGTCGACAGTGGGCAATAGACAGTGATAGTTCCTGACTATCACTGCTGGTTTGGGACCAGCAGTAAAGGGGTTATCATTACCGGCTGAAGGTTTCAGCCGGTAGTGATAGTCGGGCGCCCCACGCCTACACAAGTCACAAGTCACGTGATTTCTCGCGTGAAATACACTCGCATGCGGTTCGTGGCACTCAAATTCGAAACCTCTCAGCTCACGCGATACGTCCTTACCAACCCACCACAGAAGTACTAGTGATATCATTAGCATATGCAATCCTTTTGATATCTTCTGTCTAAAACTTCAAACCATTTTTTGATATCTAAATGACATCAAATGAAAAAGTTGTCAACTACAAAATTATAGATCTCGCTGAGGGCTACAGTTCAAATTTTGTCTCCATCCGACTTCGTATAAAAAAGTTATGAATTTTTAAAAATAAGCTATCATCCACAAACACTGCCGACTCTACCATGAGCCGGCAATGATACTATCACTACCGGCTCATAGCTAGAGCCGATAGTGAAATCTTAACTATCACTGTCGACTCCAGCCACCAACTGACAGTGATGTTCGAGACAGTGATAGTGGATTTTTACTACTGATTTTTTTCGAATGATCTTTTAGTGTCAGTCTAAGATACGAACCGGTAGTGATATTTTATCACTGTCGGCTCGTAAGAAATCGATAGTGATGAACCGATATATAAGTCTATTTCTGCAGTAGTATTATTTTATGAATGCCAAGAACCTGCAAGAACTAGCTGAGCACTTCTTCTTTAACTATCGAGGACGGTGAATGTAAAGTTCAACAAGAGCTAGCTCAGCCAAATTTGGATCTGGGGTAAACAAGCCCGTCAAACTATCAGATTTCCATGAAAGCTCTCTTGGCTTGCAACGATAAGGGGAATAATGTTTTCTTTCTACTTTAGTGTCCTCCAAGTTTTTTGATTATCCGGATAGCCATCAATCTACTCACTTTATCCCTTGAACTACTCAAACCAGGATTTGTCCTTAACAAGTCTTGTTTAATATTGGAGCTTTGTATGACGACAGATGTCATCATTACTATAAAATGAAATATCATGATAATTTTCTATGGTTGTTTGCATGTATTGACTTGCACTACTATAGAAAATATTATCACTGCCGGTTCAGAATTGGCATCGGTGCTAATTTATAAATCGGATCAAAATTAGCATCAGTGCCAGCTTATGAACCGATAATGATAGTAAGTATTATTGCCGGCTTATTAACTGATAGTGTAGTAAGTATTATTGCCGGTTTGAATCAAGAACCGATAGTGATAATCCAACTATCACTGCTGGTTCAAGCTAAGAACCGACAGTGATAAACCATCTACATCTGCAAAAATACTCTACTGCGAACTCTTTAGCATGGGGATCTATCTAAACTTAGACAGAGACCCAAGCTGAAATATTAGCGGTAGAGTATTTTATATCTAAATGTACATTCATAATGAAAAATAAGAACGAATATTGCAAAGTTGCTATACCCATAGCTTTTCTGACGTTCTAAGTTGCAAAGAGATCCTGATATAGTAGCCCTGTGCTATCCGTTTTACATCTTGCGCTATATGCGTGACAATAGTAAGTCTAAATGAATAGCAAAACACTATTATCTTGAAGCGAATATGCTTTTTGCCATTCATTTAGATGTACTTATTGTCATAATCTTTAACACTCAAACTTAGCCACTCAATTAGTTGGGGAGATAGGGAGACAGCCAGGAGATGAGGAGATGGGGCTACGGTCTAGGGAGATGAGGAGATGGGGCTATCGGTAGACGACGAGGTTGGTGAGGGGCTTGGAGATGGCGAGGTGGTGGCTATGGGCTCAGAGACGGCGATGTGGCTATGGGCTTAGAGACAGCGAGGTAGTGGCTACATGCTCAGAGACGGCAGGGTAGCTATGAGCTTAGAAATGGCGAGGTTGGTGATAGGCTTGGAGACAGCAAGGTGCCTACAGGCTCAGAGACGGTGAGGTGGCTACATGGAAGCTGGGCACAAGGGGTAGAAGGGGCTACAGTGGCGACGGTGACCACCACTCCACTTCGACCGTCACTACCCCTCGGGAGCGACTTCTTGAGATTGGAAACGAAGTTTGATGGGTTATGACTGAGGGAGACATGATCGGTTTATAGAAGAATTATCATTGGCAGTTTGGAATACGAACCGGTAGTGATAATTATTATCACTGCCAGTTCGTCTTCGCTCAATTCTTGCACCATCAGTGAGAATTTGAACTGGCAGTAATAAACCATATCACTACCGGTTTGCAATACGAGCCAACAAAGATAAGTATTATCATTACTGGTTTGTTTTGCCTCAATTATTGCTCTACCAGCGACCTTTTGAACCAGCAGTGATAATTATTATCACTGCTGTAGCGAACATGGCCCTCTTAGAACATGTATGTGATTTTGGTGATTAATAACAACAGTCAATGAGACTAACATGTTTGTCAAGTATATGCTTTAGTAAGTCTCATGGATGCAAGACATGAAGAAGCCACCGATGGCAGGACAAATATTTATTGAATTGGAGATGTCCCAGAAAAGTGGTACACATTGGATGTTTCGGGGATCAGCAAGGTGTACATGCCGGAGTGTTTCTGATAGAGAAGGAGAAAGTTGAAGAAGACGCCAGATGGTCTGGTGCTTAGAGGTTTGTACATGCCGAAGCATTCCAAAGGAAAGACTAGAAGATGTTACGCACCAGATGGTCTAGCGCTCTAAAGTTCTACATACCGGAATGTTTTGTGCAGAGAAGAAATAGCTCAGTTGGCAGCAGAAGATATGCATGTTGGATGGTTTGGCGCTCTAAAGATGGTGCACACCGGAGTAATTTGTCCGGAGAAGATGTTAACAGCTAGTTTGGCGTGGTTGTACACATCGGATGATCCGGCAATAAATATTGGCTACACCAGAGTATTTTGCATAGAAAGAAGTGGCACGATTTGGCTCAAGTGTACACGCCGGATTGTCCAATGATGGAGTTGAAGGCAATGCCAGAGTATCTATTGTTCAGAATGGTCTTGAGTGGAGTTCCGACAACTAGTTTGTGGAGGATGTACACGCCGGATGGTCCGGTGAGTACAATGTGTTTACACTGGATCATCCGACATATACAAAAAAGTTGAGCCATTGGGACAACAACTAGTCCGCAGGGTTGAGGCTATAAATACCCCTCTACTCGGTCATTTGAAGGGATGGCTGTCCAGGGGAAGCTCATAGACACTTGTGAATACATCCATGCCACCAAAGTATATAAAGTTATCATCCAAGGCAATTAGCACATAGATTAGTGAGTGATTAGTGCTATTAGGCATATAGAGAGTTGTTGCTAGGTGTTTCTGCCTAGAGAGTGGATCAAGTAGTGATCCTACCGTGTACCTAGAGTTACGCCGGCACCTTAGAGTTTTGGTGACTCGCCGACACCTTGGGCATTACTAGCTTAAGCTTGTTGACTATCCGACTTGGTATGGAGCGGCGGCTAGAAACTTGTACAGGGATGAGGATACCCTTGTCTTGGTGACTTAAGCTCCAAAGTAAAGACGGTAACAAGAGATAGGAAGAGAGGCTAGTGGTGAGACCTTGTTTTGGTAGCTTGGTGGCTCAAGAGCTATGACTAGAAGAGTCTTAGAGACTAGGAGCATATCTTTGGTGGAGCTCCAATGTGGATTAGGGGTGGCATTCATGCCATCGATACTACCGGATAAAAATCCCTTATGGCGAGTTTGCTCTCTGTACCTTATTTACGTTTTTGTATTTACATACTTGCAATTTAACTTCCTAGAGTAGGTTGCAAACTTTTTGAACGGTAGAGTAGATACTAGATAACTTTATAGCACATTTAGATAGAAATTGATATAGGTTTATCTTGTGAAATTTTGAGCATTTAATAGTTTTAAGTGTCCTAATTCACTCCCTACTTAGGACATCACCAATCCTTACAACTGGTATCAAAGCCTCATACTCTTGATAGGTTTAACCACCTAGAGTTGTGACGTCTAGGGATGGAATGGGTACCCATAGTGCTCCACAGTTTGATAGCACTTATGTCCCCTATTGGAAAATTCTAATGTCTTTTTTTTGCAAGCTCAAAGTTTGGATGTTTGGACAGTTACTTTAGAATGGATGAGACCTCGTATCACCAATAAGGAGAGGCAATTAAATGTAATGGCAAAAAGTATCCTTTTATCATCTCTATTCACAAAGCTTTTAATAGAGTTTATTCTCTCACCAATGCATATGATATTTCGACTAACCTCATTGACATACATGAAGCACAAAGTATGTGTGCAATGAGAAATATCATGTGCTGGTCACTAAGCTTAATGGCATCAAACAAATTTCCCATGAAAATGCTAATGACATGTACTCATGTTTGAATATTCTTATCAATGAGATTAATGGGTTAGGTTTGATGCAAATTGAAGATGATAAAGTGGTGAGAAGAATAGTTCAAGCTCTTATTCTAAAGTACAAGTTGATAATCTCTATCATCTATGACAACAACGATATTAAGAAGATGACTCTAAGTTAAGTGCTCGATAAGATCACCGCCCATGAGATGACCATGAACATGGAGGTTGAAGCTTCTTCCTCATTCAATGACAAGAACTTTGCCCTCACAAGCAAGTAAGCTTCATGTCCACACATGAAGGCGAAGATGAGGAGGCAAGAGCAAGAGTAAAGCTCAAGCGAAGATGATGGTGATGAATATAAAGAGAGCAATGAAAAAGATGAGAAAAGTACCTCAAGTGATAAAGAGATTGATCACAAGGTTGTCAAGCTTATCTCACAAGTGGAGAAGAACATCAAGATGATCAATGCCAAGATTGATCATCCAATCCGATGAGGATTCACCCTCTCAAGAAGAACTCCTTAATTGATGAATGAGCAACAAAGCGTCTTAAACAAACAAGCTAAACAAGCAATGCTCTTAATGTCATTCATGCTACCTTTAAAAGTAATTATAAACAATTATTTAACAAATTTAAATTGCTAAACAAGAGGCATGATGAGCTAAGGCAAAACTTAAGTGCATTGGATTTCAATCTAAGGACCATTTGAAGCGTTCTACCTCTCTATTTAATTTCAATACTAAGGTAGAAACTTTCACTTCTTGTGATGATTTAATTGATTTATATAGCTCACCTCTTTGAAATGAGACATATATTGAGAATGTTATTGTAGAACCATCTAAAAAACTTATTGCACAAGAAAATGATGAGGTCAAGCAATAAGTGGAGAAGGTAATGAAAGACTTGGCAAGATTAAAGGGTAAATAACTTATCCAACCTCCTTAAGATAACCGTAAAAACATGGTGAACAAGCTTGCGAAGGGGTCCACCGTGACATGCTTCAAGTGCCATCAAGAAGGTCATCAGTCTTTCGAATGCAAACAAGTCAAGAAGAAGACCAGGGAGAAGAAGAAGGTGATGAATCTCTCCAATAAGACCTCCAACCTCTACACCAAGCTCAACTACAAGATCAAGACTAAGAGCAACCACTACAATCTCAAAAAGAAGAAAAATAGCAAGGTGATTGCACACATGGTTGGGAGAATGAACTGGAGGTGGAACCAACCTATTTAGGTGCCCAATGAAGTCATCACCAATATGAATGGGTCCCAATCGGTTTTGGTTCCAAAGATGACTTGAAGGCCCTGAGTCAGCATTGTGGATTTGGAGACTTGGCTTACAAGATGAAGAAAAGTTTCAAGCAAAGAAGCCAAGTGTACAAGATTAGGCGCATTGATGAAGACCTTGATCATCATATATACAAATCCCCATACAAAGGTAAATGAGGTAATGGTACTAGATGCAAAATCTTTTCAATTGATGTATACCTTTGCCTTGTCTAGGATTGCATATGCATATTTCATTTTATTAGAATACCTAGTGTATGTTTATCATACAGTATGTTGCTTGTACTTCTTTCTAACCTATAAGCAATATACATGGTTTATTAGTTGTAGGCTCTTTATTTAGCACAAGTTTTACAATTGATATCTTTTATGTGCCATGTATTAATGACAAGTGTATATCTCTCACAAGTATTCAATACTTGTATGCACACATTTAGGAGAAGTATATCCTATGGGTTGTGATTTTGAGACTAACATGTATTGCAAGTGATATCTTTGGTAGTCTCTTGGAGGAATCTACACGTCATCAGAGGTATGCAATGCTTAAAGACTTCAATTGATATCATTGTCAATTCATTTGGTCATTTAAGATACCTCCATGCATAATATGGTTTAAACTTCCTATCTCTAAAATTGTCTAATTCTGCATATATTGTTACATTTCTACAAGTGATTCATCACAAATAGGTCTTATCATATGTATGCACACATATATGGGGAGTTTAGACTATATTATGTGATTTTCATGTACTGTGATCCATGTGGTTTTATTTCAAGTGGTATCCACATAACCATTTCAATTGGATTCCTACAAGTGGTACCATCTTATTGGATCATGGTTCATGAAGGTCTCTCCCATGTGCTCCAACGATTTTTCTTGAGTTCAACATGTGTTTATAGCCTTTTTGGAGATTGTTGACAAAGGGGAGAATTTTGATGACAAAGCAAGTGCAAGAAGCATGATACGCAAGATGACATGTCTAGGGGAGAATGACTAGGGATGCCAAAGTAAAAAAAGAGGGAGAAGAAGTAGCTCTTGCATGGGTTAATCAAGGGAGATAGTGGCGATGGAGAAAGGGGAGCCATGAGAAAAGGGGGACAAAGTGTAGGTAAGAACAAGAACAAGTTTCATCTCTACAGGTGGTATCTTTAGTTGTTCTTACCATACATCCAAGCAAAGTGGTAATGTATTGTGCTTTCTATAAAATTGTTGCTATATTTGTGTCATTTACATTTGGTATCATTTATTCGTCACTTGCTTTGGTTGCGTTGTCATCAATCACCAAAAAGAGGGAGATTGTAGTGAATATGGCCCTCTTAGGGTATGTATGTGATTTTGGTGATTAATGATAATATAGTCAATGGGACTAACATGTTTGTCAAGTATGTGCTTTAGTATGTCTCATGGATAAAAGATATCAAAAAGCCACCAAAACTGGGACAAAGATTGATTGAATTGGAGATATCCCAGAAAAGTTGTACCCATCAGATGGTCCGACGATCAGCAAGATGTACACGTCGGGTTAGGCCCTCTGAAGTTCTACACGACGGAGTGTTTTGTGCAGAGAAGAAATAGCTCGATTGGCAGAAGAAGATATGCACACCAGATGGTCCGGTGCTCTGAAGATCATGGACATCGGGGTAATTTGTCTAGGGAAGATGTCAACGACTAGTTTGGCATGGCTGTACATGTTAGATGGTCCGGTGATAAAGATTGGCTATGCCAGAGTATTTTGCGTAGAAAGAAGTGGCACGGTTTGGGTCAAGTGTACACGTTGGATAGTCTAGCGATGGAGTTGAAGGCAACGCCGAAATATCCAGTGTTCAAAATGGTTTTGAGTGTAGTCCAACATCTAGTTTGTGGAGGATGTACACGCCGGGTGGTCCAGTAAGTACAATTTGTTTACACCGGATCATCCAGCGTATACAGAAAAGTTTAGCTGTTAGGGCAACGACTAGTCTACAGGGTTGAGGCTATAAATACCCCTCCACTCAGTCCTTTGAAGGGGTGGCTGTGCAGGGGAAGCTTATAGACACTTGTGAAGACATCCAAGCCACCAAAGTACTTAAAGTTATCATCCAAGGCAATTAGCACATATATATTAGTGAGTGATTAGTGGTACTAGGCCTAGAGAGAGTTGTTGTTGGGCATTGCTACCTAGAGAGTGGATCAAGGAGTGATCCTACCCTGTACCTAAGGTACGCTAGCACCTTGGAGTCTTGGTGACTCACCGGCACCTTGGGCCTTGGTGGCTCAAGCTTGTTGACCCTCTGACATGGTGTGGAGCGGCGACAAGAAGCTTGTATAGGGACGTGAAGACCCTTGTCGTGGTGACGCAAGCTCCAAAGTGAAGACGACGATAAGTGACCGAAAGAAAGGCTAGTGTTACTACCTTGCCTTGGTGGCTAGGTGGCTCATTCGGCTTAAGACCTTGGCTTGGTGGCTTGGTGGCTCAAGAGCCGTGACTGAAAGTCTTAACGACTAAGAGCATATCCTTGGAAGAGTCCCAATCTGGACTAGGGGTGGTATTCATGCTATCAATACCATAAGATAAAAATCCCTTGTGCCAAGTTTGCTATCTGTACCTTATTTACGTTTCCGCATTAACATACTTGCAACTTACCTTCCTAGAGTAGGTTGCAAATCTTTTGAATGGTAGAATAGACATACTAGATAAATATAGCACATTTAGATAGAAACTGATATAGGTTTATCTTGTGAAGTTTTAGAGCTAAATAGTTTTAAGCATCCTAATTCACCCCCTTCTTAGGACGTCACTGATCCTTACAAATGCTGGTTTCTATTATGAATCGGTGAAGGGACCGGTGACATCCTAAGAGGGGTGAATTATGACACTTAGAATCTATTCGGCTCCAAAAACTACACAAGATAAATCTATATCAATTTCTATTTATATGTACTCTAGATTTATATAGTGTGTCTACTTTACTGATAAAAGTGCTTCCAACCTATCTAAGAAAGTAAGTTGCAAAATGTAAATTCGAAAAGGTAAATAAGGTAGAGAGAGCAAACTCGGTATAAGAGATTTTTATCCCGTGGTATCGATGGCATGAATGCCACATCTAGTCCACGTTGAAGCTCTGCACAGGATATACTTCCAGTTGTATCCGATCACAGCGCTCGAGCCACCAAGTCACAAAGACAAGGCCTCTACCCAGATGAGCCACCAAGCCACGAAGGCAAGGTCTCACCACTAGTCTCTCTTTCGGTTTCTTGCTATCGTGATCACTTCAGAGCTTGAGCCACCAAGGCAAGGGTCTCCGCTTCCCCGTACACGCTTATCGTCACCGCTTCACACTAAGTCAAAGGGTCAACAAGCTTGCCGGTGAGTCACCAAGACTTCAAGGTGCTGACGTACCACTTCAGAGTTTGAGCCACCAAGGCAAGGGTCTCCACGTCCCCGTACATGCTTCTCGTCACCGCTCCACGCCAAGTCGAAGGGTCAACAACCTTGCCAGCGTACCACTTGGTATAAGGTTGGATCACTCCTTGATCCACCTCTAGGCAGCAATCAGCTAGTAACACTCTCTCTAGGCCTATAAGCACTAATCACTCACTAATCTTGTGCTTAATCGTCTTGGATAATCAAATCAGGCAGTTCGGTGTTTAGATGTCTTCTCAAGTGTGTACGAGCTTCCTCTAGACTCCAGCAGCATGCCACTACTTCAAATGAGTGAGTAGAGGGGTGTTCATAGCTTCAAACCTGCGTACTAGCCGTTAACCCAATGGCTCAAAAAAGTTGTTAACACCGGATGATCCGATGAGAACAATAGTACTAACACTGGATCATCTGATGAGTACACTCTCACAAACTAGCTGTTGGAACCCCACTCAAGCCTCTGTGAATACCAGACATTCCGGTGTATAATTCATCTCCATCACCGGACTATCCGGTGAGTTATCCTAAGCCATTCGAGCCAACTACATCCTCTCTGTGTAAATTGCTCCAGTGAGAGCATCTAGTGCACATCACTTTATCACCGAACTATCCGATGCCTTGAACTTTGTTCTACCTCTTTGCACTATTCATTATTCGGTGTATTGTCTGGTGTAGCCTTACTTCATCACCAGACCCTCTATCATGTTGATCTTCGATCTTCCACGGCTGCAACCTTCTCTGGTGGAAATACTCTAGTGTGTGTCTTCTCTTATCACCAGACTTTCCGGTGGGTTATTCCATTCAGCCTTCTGGATAGAAACACTTCGGTGTTGCCATGCTTTGATCACCGGACTTTTTGGTGGGGCTTAGCCTTCATTCTTTAGCACGACACCCTTCTCTGGAAGAATTGCTTCGATGAACACACTTGCTAATCACCAGACCTTTGGGTGAGGTCTTTAGGCCTCTCTCCCCCTTTGTCAAATATTCTCCGGTGAGTTCAACACCCAAAGCACCGGACCATCCGATTAGGCAAATCTTCCTGGACTTCTCCAATTCAGTCCAACTTTGTGTCAGCTGTGGTGGCTTCTTCATGTATTGCATCCATGGGACCTACTATCATATATTATTGATAAACATGTTAGTCCAATTTACTATGTTACCATTAATCACCAAAATCACAATCATAGCCTAATAGGGTCATTTTTACTATAATCTCCGCCTTTGGTGATTAATGACAACACAACCAAAGAAAGTGGTAAATAATAAATGATACCAAATGTATATATCATAAACAAGCACAAAGTCTTAACACTGCTTGGATGCATGTTCTTACCACTTAGTCCCCTTTTGTTATAGCTCCCTCTTTCTCCATCGCCACTATCTCCCTTGATCAACCCATGCAAGAGCTTCTTCTTCTTCTCTCTCTCCTCCACAAAGTTCATCTTGCAACTTGCATTGTGCTTTGGTCATAAAATTCTCCCTCTTTGTCAACAATCTCCCAAAAATGCTATATGCACATGTTGAACTCAAAGGAAAAAAACATTAGAGCACATAGGAGAGAGCTTCACAAATCATGATCCAATGAAAATGATACTAATTATATAGATATCACTATAAATGAATTATACCAATTGTAGGCTATGAAAGCACATGGATCATAATTTATAAAACTCACATAATATAGTCTAAACTCCCTATGTGTGTGTATACATATGATGAGAAAGAAACATATGCACAACTACACAATATCTCAAGATAGGAAGTTTAAGATATATTATGCATGGAGGTAGCTTAAATGAATAAAAGACTTAACATTGATATCAATTGAAGCATTTATGCATTTCATACCTCTGGGGACATGTTGATTGTTCCATGAGACTACAAGAGATACAACTTTCAACACATGCTAGTCTCAAAATCACAACCTATAGGGTATACTCCCCCTGAAAGTGCGCATACAAGTGTTGAATACTTGTGAGATATATACACTTGTTATTGATAGCAATGGGTATTTATCCTATAGATTGGATCATGGCATACGAAAGATACCAATTATAAAAATTAGTGCCAAGAAATGAACCTACAACTAATAAACCATGTCGGTTGCTCATGTGTTAGAGATAAATACAAGCAACCTAACATATAAAAACCTACACTGGGCATTGCAATAAATTGAAATAAGCATATGCAATCCTAGATGAGGCAAATAAGCTAGAAGCAAAAAAAATGCATGAAAAATAATTCTAGCTACCATTTACCTCTTTTACCTTTGGATGGGGCTTTAGGTATACTATGATCATGATTTTCATCAATGTGCTCATCTTGTACACTTAGCTTCTTTGCTTGAATCTTCACTTCATTTTGTGAGCCAAGTCTCTAAATCCCCATAGCCTTTTTGGGTTTCAAGTCTTCTTTGGAACCCAAACCGATTGGGGCCTCTTCATGTTGGTGATGACTTCCTTAGGCACCCAAATGGGTTGGTTCTACCTCCAATCCTTTCTCCCAATCATATGTACTACCACCTTGCCAATTTGAGCTTGTAGTGGTTGCTCTTAGTCTCGATCTTGTAGTTGAGCTTGGTGTAGAGGTTGGAGATTTTGTTGAAGAGGTTCACCATCTTCTTCTTCTCATTACTCTCCTTCTTCACTTGTTTGCATTCGAAGGACATGTGGCCTTTTTTATGGCATTTGAAGCATATCACGGTGGACCTCTCCACAAGCTTCTTCACCATGAAAGCACGCTTATATTGAGGAGGTTTGACATGTCCTTTGCCCTTTAAACTCGCAAAGTCCTTCTTGAGCTTCTCCACTTCTTTATTAAGTTCATCATTGTCTGTGCAATGAGGTTGTTAGATGATTCTACAACAACCTTCTCAACACAAATCTCATTGCAAAAGGGTGAGCTAGATAAAGCAATCAAATCATCACAAGAAGTAAACATATCTATTTTAGGATTAAGATTAAATAGATAGGTAGATTGCTTCAAAGGGACCTTAGTTTGACATTTAATACACTCAAATTTAGCCTTAAGCTCATCATGCTCCTTGTTTAACAAATTGAATTTGCTCAATAATTATTCATAATTAGAAACAAAGGTAGCATGAATGTCATTAAGTGCAATGAATTTCTTAAGCTCTTTTGATTGTTTCTTAAGGGCTCTTTGTTGCTCATTGATCAAATAAAGGAGTTCATCATAGGAAGGATAATCCTCATCAGATTCACATCACTTACATCGCTATCCATACCTTTGGCCATAAGGCACTTGTGAGATGACTTGCGCGATGATGACTTGTGTGATGACGACCTTAAGGAAGAACTTTTCTTGGAGGGGAGGATGGTGAAGCTTTCACTACTTGAGCTTGACTCTTCATCGTCACTCACCCATCTTCCTATGCTTACGAATGCCTTGGCTCTTTCCCTTATATCCCTCTCGTTCTTGGTCTTCTTCTTCTCTTTCTTGATATTATCAATTGTGTTGACCAAGTCTTCAATGAAGATAGGATGATCAACCTTGGCATTGATCCTCTTCATATTCTTCTCTAACTTTGAGAAGAGCTTGACCATCTTAGGATCAATTTCTTTATCACTTGATGTGCTTTGATCATCCTATTCATCGCTCTCTTCATCTTGATCACCATCATCTTCGCTTGAGGTTGACTCTTGCTATTGTCTCCTCGTCCTTGCCTTCATGTGTTGGCATTGATCTTGCTTGCTGGTGAGAGCAAGGTTCTTAGTATCAGATGAGGAAGAAGCTTCCACTCTAATGTTCATTGTCATCTTATGGACGGTGATCTTATCGAGCACTTGACTTAGAGTCATCTTCTTGATGTCATTGTTATCGTAGATGATGGAGACTATCAACTTGTACTTTGAAAGAAGAGCTTGAAGTTTTCTTCTCACCACTTGATCATCTTCAATTGGTGTCAAACCTAACCCACTGATCTCATTGACAAGAATATTCAAACATGTGTACATGTCATTAGCACATTCGTAGGGTAGTTGCTTGATGCCATTGAGCTTAGTAACAAGCACATGATATTTCTCATTGCACACATTCTTTGTGCCTTCATGTATTTCAATGAGACTAGTCTAAATATCATTTGCACTAGTGAGAGAATAAACACTATTAAATGTATCAACACATATAAATGATAAAAGGATACTCTTTGTTGGTGATATGAGGTCTCATCCCTTTCTCGGTGACTCTCCAAACATCTAACCCTCGGGCTTACAAATAACAAGTTATTAGAATTTTCCACCGGGGGAAACTTATGCCATCGAAAAGTGTAGCACTATGGGAATCCATCCCAACCCTGAACGTTACAACTCACTAGGCGGTGAAGCTTAACCGATCACAATGAGACTAAAGCTCAAATACCACTTGAATTGGCAAAACCTTATGAAAGCTGTGAAGCTCTGACACAAATTGAAGAGCTAGATGTGAGCCCTAGCTCTGATACCAATTGAAGGGATTGGTGATATCCTAAGAGGGGGGGTGAATTATGACACTTAGAATCTATTCGGCTCCAAAAACTACACAAGATAAACCTATATCAATTTCTATCTATATGTACTCTAGATTTATATAGTGTGTCTACTTTACTGATAAAAGTGCTTCCAACCTATCTAAGAAAGTAAGTTGCAAAATGTAAATTCGAAAAGGTAAATAAGGTAGAGAGAGCAAACTCGGTATAAGAGATTTTTATCCCGTGGTATCGATGGCATGAATGCCACATCTAGTCCACGTTGAAGCTCTGCACAGGATATACTTCCAGTTGTATCCGATCACAGCGCTCGAGCCACCAAGTCACAAAGACAAGGCATCTACCCAGATGAGCCACCAAGCCACGAAGGCAAGGTCTCACCACTAGTCTCTCTTTCGGTTTCTTGCTGTCGTGATCACTTCAGAGCTTGAGCCACCAAGGCAAGGGTCTCCTCGTCCCCGTACACGCTTATCGTCACCGCTTCACACTAAGTCAAAGGGTCAACAAGCTTGCCGGTGAGTCACCAAGACTTCAAGGTGCTGACGTACCACTTGGTGCAAGGTTGGATCACTCCTTGATCCACTCCCTAGGCAGCAATCAACTAGCAACACTCTCTCTAGACCTATAAGCATTAATCACTCACTAATCTTATGCTTAATCGCCTTGGATAATCACATTAAGCACTTTGGTGGTTTGGATGTCTTCTCAAGTGTGTATGAGCTTCCTCTAGACTCCATCAGCATGCCACTACTTGAAATGACTGAGTTGAGGGGTATTTATAGCGTCAAACCTGCGAACTAGCTGTTAACCCAAAGGCTCAGAAAAGTTGTTAACACCGGATGATCCGGTGAGAACAATACTACTAACACCGGATCATCCGGTGAGTACTCTCTCACAAACTAGCCGTTGGAACCGCACTCAAGTCTCTATGAACAAAGACATTCCGGTGTACACTTCATCTCCATCACCGGATTATTCGGTGAGTTATCCTGAGCAATCCGAGCCATCCAAGCCAACTGCATCCTCTCTGTGTAAATTACACCAGTGAGTGCATCCGGTGTAAATTGTTCTGCCACTGTTCATTATTCGGTGTATGGTTTGGTGTAGCCTTGCTTCATCACTAGACCTTCCGGCTAGTTGATCTTCGATCTTCCACGGCTACAACCTTCTCTAGTGGAAATACTCCAGTGTGTATCTTCCTCTAATCATCAAACTTTCCGGTGGGTTGTTCCATTCAGCCTTCTGGACAGAAACACTCTAGTGCTGCCATGCTTTGATCACCGAACTATCCGGTTAAGCTTAGCCTTCATTCTTCAGTACGGCACCCTTCTCTAAAAGAATTGCTTCGGTGAGCAGACTTGATAATCACCGGACCTTCAGGTGAGGTCTTCAGGCCTCTCTCCTCCTTTGTCAAATATTCTCCGGTGAGTTCAACACCCAGAGCACTGGATCATCCGATGAGGCAAATCTTCCTAGGACTTCTCCAATTTTGTCCAATTTAATCCCCGTTGCAGTGGCTTCTTCATATATTACATCCATGAGACCTACTATCATATATTCTTGACAAACATGTTAGTCCCATTAACTATATTGTTATTAATCACTAAAATTAAAATCATAGCTTAATAGGGCCAGTTTTGTTACAACCAACAGTGATAATAAGTGTCACTGCTGGTTCAACTTATGAACCAACAGTGATATCTTATCATTGCCGGTTATTTTTGAACCGACAGTGAAAAGGGGATAAGGATGACCCTTTATGTAGTAGTGTTGCATAAGGGGAAATAAAAAGGACAAATACTATTAAGGACCAAAGTGATGAAGTTTTTAGTATTTGGTTGATCGGGTGGGTACTTAGGGGTCATCCATAAAACCAAAAACTATCAGGGAGTAAATGGAGCAGATGGTAGAACCAAGAGCCTATATATATTGGGGAAAATAAACTCATGCTTAATTCTCCTTGGTATAAATAGCTGTAAATTAGTAACTATTTAAAATATCATTTGCATACCATGAGTACTCATATAAATTTACTCATATTAGTTGGTTACACCAAAAGTAATCGATTTCTCATAAATTTACTCATATCATGGAACTCCTTCGCCACCACCATCTCCAGCTACTCCCTGAAGCTTATTGCCATGATCATCTCCGTTCACTCCCCCAACTCCACTCCTTCATCAGACGGGGATAGTATAGCCCCGACACTGGAGTCTTCTGATGAGAAGCAGTTCTCTAGATCTAGTGTCTCCTGGTCATCCACCGACTTGGAATGTGATGAGGGCACCGACGCCAATGCCTTGATTTGGCCCTCTCTTTCACGGTACCAACAAACCAACACTAAACTCCTTCTCTGAATTTTTCTCAAACAGTAGCAATAATACTTAGTAGATTGAATTGGAACCAATCTATCTCGGCAAGATAAAATGTAACGGCATGATGGTACTAGAACTTGTGCAAGTTTTGAGATCAACCTCAGACAAACAACAAAAGTAACCTGTAGAAGATGGATCAGTAGCTCGATTTACAAGGTTGAAGTAGATGCAAAGCAAAATTAGGATTTCTCCACCCATGGTCCAGGAAAGAGCACGATCAGAGAATGAGGAATCAGCAACATTCCGCTGTGCACCTAGGAATTGACAACCTGATCACACACCAATGCAATTCATTGGAGATTGGCAACCTTAAGTAAGACATTAGTGATGGGAGTGTCATCATTTTGGTCATAGGAGGAACATCCTTGACGAAACACACAAAACAAATATGATCCTCATACAAGGGTGATGCCCCAGATATAGGCACACATGCCTCGACTTCGACTTGTACTCGAACACCATGACCTGACTCAACCAAAAACAGGACTCGAACACCATGACATGACTCGACCAAAAACAACTCACATTGATGAGGACATCACTCTTTCGGATACACACACACACCGAGTATTCCTCCAACAATAGGTCCATTGACACGAGCTCGTGCACGTCAACTAAATCATGAGGTGAGCTCGTTCCTTAGTGTTCCTTTATATTTTGATAAGGATGGGATGCTACTGAATAATTGTGATGTATTGTTACTTAGGAACACGGGAGAAGAACAGCAAGGGCGCCCAAGCCAAGGTGGAGGTCCAATCAAGTTCGAGTCCGTTTCGGAGTCCAGGACCAGCCTACACTAAAATCGTCGCCCAGAACACATACAGACTCCGTTTTTGACGTTCTACACATGGTTGGAAAGCTAAGGAGATAAGCTTTCCAACGGGACTGGTCCCATGTCCAAATTCTTTCTGAGTCAACAGGAATCGTCGAAAAAAGTGGACGTCCAGAATCTGTCAGGGTGTTGCGCCACCATCTTTTGGGCCGTTGGGCCGTGTAACGTGTTGGAGTCCATTAGGGATGCGTCCAGGGGTCCTTGGCCAACCCTAGTCTTTTATATACAGTAGCCTCCACCCTAATTAGGGTTGGATTTTGCTTAGATATTGATCTACACACAGATTGTGAGATTTTCGCTCTTGTTCCGGACCGACTAGGCCGCCGCAAGTGTATGTGGAACCCCGACTTTGAGTGCTTGAATTCTATTCGCAATATTTTGGATTGCATCTTCTACGTTCTTGCTTGTGTTCTCGGTATGCTTGCAGGGATTGAGCCTTCTTGGCGAGGTCAACCGCGCGACACGGTTGATAACCAACGGAGCTGTGGTGTAGTGATTGCAAGGGAGACGATCTGTTCAGGTCAAAGCCTTTGGATCATCGACGTCGAGTTCTCCACCTACCGACTTATCGCTACCTATCGGAAGATCAGACCAACATTACTCATCAACTGGTATCAGATTTTCAGGTTACCCGTTAGGTAATTTCATTTTTCCCCTTTAGATTAGTCTGTTTTTCATTACCTAGAGTCCAGAAAAAGCCAAAAAAAATTCCTCAATTTCCACTGCCCTAGAACCCTTTGTGCCTTTGCAAATTTTGTTTTTCGTTGCGCGTTGTTGAGTTTGTGTCCATGGTCGAGTCTTGTTGCTGGTTTTAGAGTCGTGTTCTTGGTCTTTAGTCAACGCTTCGTGCTGTTTTGATCACGCCGCTATCCCATCGCCACCATCCCCACCAACAAGTTGAGCCACCACATTACTCGATTTGCAACCGCGAACCGCCTTGTGTTACTTTCTGCCACGCCAACCCTAGATAGGTCGCAAGCCGCCTTGTATCAATTGCCCTGCCACCGCTGCTCTCCTTGTTCATCTCGCGATCATATTGCTTGCAATACCTTAAAGAGGTCAATTTCTGCAAGAGGTGCTTTGAAAAAAAAACCCTAACTCGACAGGGGTTCAGTAAAACGGCCATAACTTTCTCATATGGACTCGGGATTAGGCAAAAAAAAATTTCACAGACATCTACAGAAAAAGTTACATCCGTTGCTCCTCGGCTTTGCCGGGTTCCACCGAATTTTTTTTCCCAAATTCGGCTTGGAAGATTGAGTATTCAAGCCGCGAAGTTTCCGCACGCTTTTCGGAGAACGTTCTTGATTTTCTATAGGCCACATCTTGCATCCGTTTGAGCTGAAAATTTCTATGGTTGTTTCTTGTGTGCTCCTAGTTCAGAAAAAAATATCAGAAAAATACGAAAAAAATTCGTGATTCCTACTAGTGCTGAAAGACAAAAAAGAGGAGCACATAGAGAACACCCAGATCATTGTGCTATTTGCTATGTCTTTTTCTGATCATCCTTTTTAGGTTTGTTTCAGCTGTTGTGCTAGGACTAGGGACACGTGATAGACCAGCAACTGTGATTCATACTTTGGACACTTATTTAGCTTTGCTCATTTGATTACAGTTATTGTTAATCCTTGCTACCATATTGTGCCTTTCCAAGCTCCACCTCCTTTGATCCGAACAGATTCACTCTTGCAATCATCCCACGCTTCCAGACTTGTCACCGGTTGTTCCTCCTTGCTGTGTTGGTAAGAACATTTGTAAGAGCGTGGTAAGACGCTTGAGTGTGTGTGATTCCACCTTCCACCACCTAGTAGTTCATAGGGATAATATTGTGTTGTCCTTTGTTTTTTTTCTACTAACCATGTCAGGTGATGGCTCTCCGTCGGATTTTAAGGTTTGTGTGTCCAAGGAAGAACTCAACAAAGCCTTGCAGGATCATACTAGACTATTGATAGACATTAGAACAAGCATTGCTAACCTCGTCACGCGAGTCAACGACCTTGAGTTGCGATAGCCACCACAGGATGATGAACATTCACATGATGATGATACTAATAATGGTGACCAAGAAGATGGTGAGGTTTTTGTTGGGCAAGATGCGCGTGCTGAGCAACGTCCTCGTGCTGAACAATTACGTCGTGACCAACAACAACGTCGTCAAGGTAATGGAGGTAATAATGTTAATCGCAACGGTCGCGATGATCCTTATTCTAAGATTAAGTTTTCAATACCTCCTTTTGATGGTGCATATGATGCTGATGCTTATTTGAATTGGGAAATGACAGTTGATCAAAAGTATAGTTCTCACATGGTTCCTGAAATGCATAGAATTAGACTAGCCACTTGTGAGTTCACGAATTATGCTATTATTTGGTGGAATGGTTTAGTTTCTAGTGGCTTAGAACCTGAATCATGGCCTAGACTAAAGTGTGCCATGCGCAATAGATTTATTCCTCCTGATTATACACGTGAATTGAAAAAGAAATTGTAGCGCTTAAATCAAGGTTCTAAATCTGTGCATGATTACTATCAAGAGCATCAAATTGCTATGCTTCGTTGTAGTATACAAGAGGATGATGAGGATACCATGATTCATTTTTACTCCGGGTTGAGATGTGAAATTTAGGACCTTGTTGATTATGAAGATTACAATACTACCAATAGATTGTTCCATTTTGCTATCTTTGCAGAAAAAGAACTGCAGGGTTGACAACAGGTGCAGAAATTGCGGAACAATTTTAGGAGTACATCTACTTCACGAGTACCACCAAGACAAGCAACAACATTCCCTTCTACATCTACACGACCTGCTACCCCCTCCTCCAACACTCGGGCGCGTACAGCAGGAGCACCACAACCATCACGTGAGGTGAGCAAATCTACTGTTTCGTAGGATCCAATGCCAAGCTCTTCTTCAGGTGCAGCTACCACGGGTCGTACAACGGGCATTGTGTGCCGTCGCTGCTAAGGTATTGGCCACGTCATGAAGGATTGCCCAAGCCAATGAGCATACTCTGCAACAGCAAATGGTGGATATGTTAGTCATAGTGATGTCCAGGAAGAATATGCATTTGAAGCTAATCTTGCAGCCGATCATGACATGGATAGTGAGGGGGAGGAGATTAGTGGTACCGCTGCCACGCAGAGTTATGCAGCACGCACCTTCATTGTGAAGCGAGTTTTGAGTTCTCAAATGGGGCAAGTGGAGCAGCTACAACGCCATAATCTATTCCAGACATTCCTCATTGTCAAAGATGTACGTGTTCGTACCATAATTGATGGCGGGAGTTGCAACAACCTCTTGAGCTCCGATCTTGTGAAGAGTCTTTCCTTGCCAACACGTGCACATCCTCATCCATACTACATTCAGTGGTTCAATAACAGCGGTAAGGTTAAGGTAACACAATCTACGAGAGTACATTTTTCTATTGGTTCCTACCATGACTATGCTGATTTTAATGTAGTGCCTATGCAAGCATGTTCACTTTTGTTAGGCCGTCCTTGGGAATTTTATACCGATGCTACACACCATGGTACAAGTAATAAATACTCTCTCATGCACAAGGGAAAGAAAATCTCTTTGCTTCCTTTGACACCTGCTGAAATTGTGCAATGTGATAAAGCGCTAGCTGAAAAAGAAAAGAAAGAACGTGTTTTGAAATCTGAAAATCAGCAAGTAGCTCGATCTATTTTCCCACCTAAGAAAGAGAAGAACACACCTAGGTCCGAAGGCATTAAGTTAAAGGGTGGTGTTATGCTTGCTACTAAATCTGACCTTACTGAAATTCAAGATAATGATACTTTGTGCTATAATTTGGTATGTAAAGAGGTTTTATTTTCAATTGATGATATACCTAGCTCTTTGCCTGCTGCTGTCACTAACCTTTTGCAGGAGTATAAGGATGTCTTTCCAGCTGAGATACCCCCGGGGCTGCCACCATTGAGAGGGATAGAGCACCAAATAGATTTGATCCCGGGAGCGACTTTGCCAAACCACGCTGCATATAGGACCAATCCGGAGGAGACTAAGGAAATTTAGCGACAAGGCCAAGACCTTTTGGACCGTGGGTACGTACGAGAGAGCCTTAGTCCTTGTGCTGTTCCTGTTCTTTTGGTTCCTAAGAAAGATGGTACATGGCGCATGTGTGTTGATTGTAGAGCCATTAATAATATCACAATAAGGTATCGTCACCCTATTCCTAGGCTAGATGACATGCTTGATGAGTTGAGTGGTTCTATTATTTTCACGAAGATTGACTTGCGTAGTGGTTACCACCAAATAAGAATGAAATTAGGAGATGAATGGGAAACTGCTTTCAAAACTAAGTTCGGTCTATATGAGTGGTTAGTGATGCCTTTTGGTTTAACTAATGCACCTAGCACTTTCATGATGAATGAGGTTTTACGTGCTTTCATAGGAAGATTTGTGGTGGTGTACTTTGATGATATTTTGATCTATAGCAAGTCACATGAAGAACACATTGATCATCTATGTGCTGTTTTTACTGCTTTGAGAGAGGCACGTTTGTTTGCTAACCTTGACAAGTGCACCTTTTGCACGAATAGAGTTGCTTTTCTTGGCTATGTTGTTACTCCACAGGGAATTGAAGTGGATGAAGCTAAAATTGAAGCCATCAAGAGCTAGCCGACCCCTGGGACTATCACACAGGTGAGAAGCTTTCATGGCCTTGCAGGGTTCTATCAGCGTTTTGTGAGAGATTTCAGCACCATTGCTGCCCCACTCAATGAGTTGACAAAGAAGGGCGTTCCGTTCCAATGGGGGCCAGCACAAGAACAAGCTTTTAATACGCTGAAAGATAAGCTTACGCATGCACCTCTACTTCAACTTCCGGACTTTGGTAAGACTTTTGAGTTAGAATGTGATGCTAGCGGCCTTGGAATTGGAGGAGTGCTACTACAAGGAGGTAAACCCGTTGCTTATTTTAGTGAGAAATTGAATGGGCCATCTCTGAATTATTCGACTTATGATAAGGAGTTGTATGCTTTAGTGCGAGTTTTAGAAACATGGCAACATTATCTTTGGCCCAAGGAGTTTATTATTCATTTTGATCATGAAGCTTTGAAACATATTAGAAGCCAAGCCAAACTGAACAAACGTCATGCTAAATGGGTTGAATTTATAGAGTCAATTCCTTATATCATTAAACACAAGAAAGGTAAAGACAATGTCATTGCAGATGCGTTATCTAGACGTTATACCATGCTGTCCCAACTCGATCACAAGATTTTTGGTTTAGAAACAATTAAAGGATTATATTCTACTGATTTGGACTTTAAAGATGCTTTTGAACATTTTAAAGAAGGAAGAACTTGGAATAAATATGTGCTGAATGATGGATTGCTATACCGTGCTAACAGGCTATGCATCCCAGCTAGCTCTATTCGCCTATTGTTCTTGCAGGAAGCGCATGGAGGTGGTTTGATGTGACATTTTGGAGTGAAGAAGACCGAGGATGTACTGGCTGCTCACTTCTTTTGGCCTAAGATGAGGCGCGACGTCGAGCACTACGTGGCACGCTGCACTACTTGCAATAAAGCTAAGTCTCGCTTGAACCCACATGGACTTTATATGCCTCTTCCTGTTCCTAGTGTGCCTTGGGAGGATATTTCTATGGATTTTGTTTTAGGATTGCCTAGGACCAAGAGAGGGAGGGATAGTATATTTGTCGTTGTGGATCGTTTTTCAAAAATGGCACATTTTATACTTTGTCACAAGAGCAATGATGCTACAAACATAACTGATTTGTTTTTTAGGAAATCATTCGCTTGCATGGAGTGCCTAACACCATTGTTTCGGATCGTGATGCAAAATTTTTGAGTCATTTTTGGAGGACACTTTGGAATAAACTTGGGACAAAGCTGCTGTTTTTGACGACATGTCACCCTCAAACCGACAGACAAATGGAGGTTCTGAACCGCACATTATCCACCATGTTGCAGGCTATTTTGAAGAAAAATTTGAGGATGTGGGAAGAGTGTCTACCCCATATTGAGTTCGCTTACAACAGATCAGTTCACTCCACCACCAAGGTAAGTCCGTTTCAGGTAGTGTATGGTTTTAACCCTCGTGCCCGTATTGATTTACTTCCTTTACCAACATCCGAGAAATTGAATTTTGATGCTAAGACACGTGCTGATTTGATTCTGAAAATGCATGAGTTGACTAAGGAAAATATTGAAAAGATGAATGAGAAGTATAGAACTTATGGTAGCCAAGGTCGGAAACATATTACTTTTGAAATTGGTGACCTTGTGTGGTTACATTTGTGCAAAGATAGGTTTCCTGATTTGAGAAAGTCTAAATTGTTGCCTCGAGCTGATGGTCCTTTTAAAATTGTGGAAAAGATCAATGATAATACATATAAGCTTGAGTTGCCTGCAGATTATGGGGTTAGTCCCACATTCAACATTTCAGATTTAAAGCCTTACTTGGGAGAAGAAGATGACATTGCTTCGAGGACGACTCCAATTCAAGAGGGGGAGGATGATGAGGACATCACTCTTTCGGATACACACACACACCGAGTATTCCTCCAACAATAGGTCCATTGACACGAGCTCGTGCACGTCAACTAAATCATGAGGTGAGCTCGTTCCTTAGTGTTCCTTTATATTTTGATAAGGATGGTATGCTACTGAATAATTGTGATGTATTGTTACTTAAGAACATGGGAGAAGAACAGCAAGGGCGCCCAAGCCAAGGTGGAGGTCCAATCAAGTTCGAGTCTGTTTCGGAGTCCAGGACTAGCCTGCACTAAAATCATCGCCCAGGACGCATACGGACTCCGTTTTTGACGTTCTACACATGGTTGGAAAGCTAAGGAGATAAGCTTTCCAACGGGACTAGTCCCATATCCACATTCTTTCTGAGTCAATAGAAATCGTCGAAAAAAATGGACATCCAGAATCTGTCAGGGTGCTGCGTCACCATCTTTTGGGCCGTTGGGCCATGTAACGTGTTGGAGTCCATTAGGGATGCATCCAGGGGTCCTTGGCTAACCCTAGTCTTTTATATACAGTAGCCACCGCCCTATTTAGGGTTGGGTTTTGCTTAGATATTGATCTACACACAGATTGTGACATTTTCGCTCTTGTTCCGGACTGACTAGGCTGCCGCAAGTGTTTGTGGAACCCCGATTCGAGTGCTTGAATTCTATTCGCAATATTTTGGATTGCATCTTCTACGTTCTTGCTTGTGTTCTTGATACGCTTGCAGGGATTGAGCCTTCTTGGCGAGGTCAACCGCGCGACACGGTTGATAACCAACGGAGCTGTGGTGTAGTGATTGCAAGAGAGATGATCTGTTCGGGTCGAAGCCTTTGGATCATCGACGTTGAGTTCTCCACCTATAGACTTATCGCTACCTATCGGAAGATCAGGGCAACATTACTCATCACACATAGACAAGTCTAACTCATCCATGCATTAAGCGTACTCAACCAGAATTCGGACTCAACCATAACTCATACGATGCATAAAATAATGTGGCTACCTTGCTATACTCCTATTATGACTTCTCTAATTAAACTAGTCAGCCGATCTATTGAATCTAAACTCAAAATTGCAAAATAACTAAGTCGGCAGCTCCAATCGCATAGCACCAACCTGAATAAACTTTGTTGGCCTCTTTGCTTGGTTCTCCTCATTGTTATTGCACTAAAAATTAATTCTTCAAAAAATATTTTTGCTCGGCATAACAATAGAAGCAGCCAGGGTTTCACCTTCCCTCACCTTGGCATCCTCCACAACAAAAGAAAATGCACCGAGTTGTATAAGAAATTTATTTGATGTATTGTATTCCTTTTCACCGAATAAAGTAGAAATAATATGAGCAGTCATGGGCTCATCATCCTCCCTCCCTTGAAATAATAAACTTGGGTGCAAGTTTTCCTTTGACTTTAAATCTACGAAAACCTCTGATCGGCGAAACTCGTAGATATACGAAGTCACCTGCTTCAAAAGTCAACTCACGACGTCGATGATCAGCATAACCCTTCTGTCGTGTTTGAGTCGTTCTCAAATTTTCCTTGATCTGTTGTACTTGCCTTTCTACTTCTCTTAGAATTTCTGGGCCACACACTTGACTTTTGCCAGTCTCATTCTAGTACAACGGTGTCCTACATTTTCTTCCAAACAACGCTTCAAAACGGCGACATCTTCAAACTAGCCTGATAACTATTGTTGTAGGAGAACTCTGCATAGGGAAGATTTTTGTCCCAGCTAGTCTTGTTTTTCAAGGCATAAGCTCTCAACATATCTTCCAAAATTTGATTTACCCTCTCTGAATGATATGCCGAACTAAAGTCTAACCTGGTATCCAATGACTTATGTAGCTTTTGCCAAAACCGGGACGTAAATTGGCTTCCTCTATCAGACATTATCCTCTTGGGTACTCCATGTAAACACACAATTCAACAAGTCTAGGTCCTGTGTATGTGTTCTTGACTGGGATGAAATGAGCAACCTTTATCAAACGATCCACTATAACCCAAATGAATCATATGCAGATTGAGTTTGGGGCAATCCAACGATAAAATCCACACTAATCTCTTTCCATTTCTACTCTGGTATCTTCAAAGGTTGAAGCAATCCAGTGGGTCTCTGATGTTCAGCCTTGACTCTCTGACATATATCACATATTGCTACGTACTTGGCAATTTCTCTCTTCATACCATACCACCAGGATCAGTCCTTAAGGTCTTGATACATCTTGGTGCTTCCGGGATGAATAGAATATGTAGACTCATGCGCTTCTCGAAGTATAGTCTCCTTGATAGATTTTATGTCCGGGACGCAGATACGCCTCTCAAACCATACCGTTCCATTCTCATACTCGATGAAACCTGGGGCTTTACCCTCCTTAATCTGTTGCTTGATTTCCAAAATCTTCTAATCCTCGAGTTGTCCTTTACGAATTTCTTATTCCAAAGTAGAATCAACTTCCATTACCACAGTTTCTGCGTTGTTTACTAATCCGAGATTGAGCTTTTCAAACTCTTTGCATAACTCGATCGTCTATCTTGCACGGTCATTCGACTGAGATGAGCCTTTCTGCTCAAAGCATTGGCAACTACATTCACCTTTCTGGGATGGTAATTAATTCCCAAGTCATAATCCTTTATAAGCTCTAACCATCTACGCTGCCTGAGGTTGAGATCTGGCTGAGTGAAGATATACTTCAAACTCTTATGATCCGAATAGAACTCACATCTCTTTCCAATCAAGTAGTGCCTCCAAATCTTGAGTGCATGAACTGCGGCGGCTAACTCGAAATCATGTATCAGGTAGTGTTCCTCATTCTTTCTCAATTGCATTAATGCATAGGCTACAACATGGCCTTCTTGCATAAGAACACATTCTAATCCTTGACAAGAGGCGTCACAATATATGGACAATGGCTTCTATGTATCTTGCATGACTAGTATTGGCGTAGATGTTAATCTTTTCTTCAACTCTTCAAAACTTGCCTCACAAGTAGGGTCCATTTAAACATTTTACCCTTCTCAAGTAACTCGGTGAAAGGCTTTGCAATCTTGGAGAAACCTTCTATGAAATGATGGTAGTAACCAGCTAACCCAAGGAAACAACGGATCTCAGAGACATTATGGGGAGACTTCCAATTCAAAACGTCTTCTACCTTATTTGGTCAACTACTATTCCTCTGGCGGAGATGACATGACCGAGGAAAGAAACTTGGTCTAGCCAAAACTCACATTTGTTCAGCTTAGCATACAACTGATTATTCCTCAGTCTCTGTAGTACCAATCTCAGATGTCCTATGTGTTCCTCTTCATCCTTGAAAAAACTAGGATGTTGTCTATAAAGACTCCACAAACTTATCGAAATACTCCATGAATACCTTGTTCATCAAATACATGAAGTTGGCAGGGGCATTGGTAAATCCGAAAGATATGACCGTATACTCATATAATCCATAACAGGTGATAAAAGCGGTCTTAGGAATGTTGGATGCTCGAATCTTCAACTGATGATAACTGGAGCGAAGATCGATCTTGGAGAATACACATGCACCTCTAAGCTGATCAAACAAGTCATCGATCCTGGGAAGAGGGTATTTATTCTTGATAGTCACCTCATTCAAGGCTCGATAATCTATACACATACTTTGGGTACCATCCTTCTTGGGTACGAATATTACTGGTGCACCCCATGGTGACGAACTAGGTCAGATATAACTTTTGTCTAACAACTCTTGCAATTGTTCCTTAAGTTCCGCTAGCTGATTAGTAGCCATTCTATACAAACATTTAGATATAGGAGCTGTACCAGGTACTAGTTCTATAACAAACTCGATGTCATGGTCAGGTGGCATACCTGGCAAATCTTCTGGAAAAACATCCGGATATTTGCAAATAACTGGAATGCTATCGATTGGGGTTCCATCAGCTTGATTGATTGTTCCTCTGATTGCTGGTGGTACTTTTGCAACATATTCCACTTCATTTCCTTCTTTAGAAGTCAGGCGAACAACTTTTCTTCCACAATCAATGATTCCATTGAATTTGCCAAACCAATCCATTCCTAGAATGACACCTATTCCTTCTAATTCCAAAATGATAAGGTTTGCCGAAAATTCTACCCCCCTTATTTTAATACTAAGGTTAGGGCATACATGCCTTGTTTTCATTTCTCCACCTGGGGAGCTAACAACCATTCTATGCTTCATAAGAGATATAGGTAGAGTGTATCTTGCCACATAGTTGGTTGATATAAATGAATGTGATGCTCCAGAATCAAATAATACTATAGCTGGGTTGGAGTTGATGAGAAACATACCGATCACAACATCAGTTGCATCTTGAGCTTCATCAACTGCCACCTGTTCACACGGCCTCTAGCAACATTCTGCTTCGCTTGATTCTAGGGTTGATCCCCATTGTGATTTTGCTACTGGTTTGAACCTTGGGCGGTTGTTTTGACTTTGACACTTCTGAGGACACTGGTAGGCAAAGTGTCCTTCTACTCCACAATATAAACAAGGATTGCCTTTGGTTGAAACTTGAGTGTTGTTATCGGCATTGTTGTTCCTTTGAGGTCTCTTATTTGAAGTGTGGGGTGCTTGAAAATTTGAGCGCGGTTACTGTCCTGCATTCCTGGATGAGTTTTGATTTATAGACTATGTTCTGGGCTGGTTGTATTGCTGACTAGAATGATTCATAGATCCAGACTAAGATGAGTCATAATGGGGCCGGGTGTTTCTATTTGACTGACCTGGGCGATCCATCTTACGCTTGCGCTCAATCATGTTTCTCTTGTGCTCCAAGATGATAGCGCAATCTACAAGGGCACGAAAATTCTTGAAATCATGAGAAGCCAGAGAATACTGCAGTCCTTCACTTAGACCTTCTAAGAAATAGTCTTGCTTTTTGTTATCAGTATCCACGTCTTCTGGTGTATACCAGGACAACTGAGTGAATTTAGTGACATTCTCACTCATAGTCATTCCTCGTTGCTTGAGTGATAGGAATTCCTTTCTTTTGATTTTGATTGCTCCTTGGGGAACATGATGAGCATGGAAAGCAATCTTGAACTCCTACCAGTTGATGCTATTAGGTTCTTAATGAGCAGCGACACAGGCATCCCACCAGTCTACGCCAGGTCCCATCAGCTAGTGTGAAGTGAACAAAGCCTTCTCCCTGGTGTTGCACTGAGCGACTGAAAGTTTCATCTCGATGACCTTGAGCCAATCATCATCATCCATAGGTTCAATAGCATAGGAGAAGGTACGCGGCTTAGTCCTCTGGAACTCTTCGAGCTTGTCACGGGGTTGCTGTGGTGGTGTAGGAGCGACAGCGAGGTGATTCTGCTGCATTTGGGCCATTGCGTGGACCACTCCTTGAAGAATCTGAGTTTGCACTGCCAGAAATTGCTCGAGGGAAGGCTGCGGCGATGGAGGGGGGTTGTCATTGCCTTGTCCATCACAAGCATTGCCATTAGCATTGGCGCGATTCCTTAGGTTCACCATTTGACATAGGTGCAGGAAGATGCGGAAACAAGGAAAAAGATAGAACAACAGAAGCAAGAACGAACAGAAAAAGATAGAGATAGTCCCAAACTAATTAATATATCATTATAAGGATGCATTTGTGAAGAAACTCTTCCTAATACATCACTCACTCGAACAAAGATCCAAATAATTATATAGCACACCACCAACTCAACTCACTATAACTAACACACTTTTCTAATGTTCAAAACATCTAAAGGGGTAACCTTCTAAACTCATAACTCTGCCAAAACCTCAGGGTGCTGGTGCTGGATGACGACTGGCCTGAAGATGGTTCAGGGAATGTGGAGTCTCTTCCTCAGACTTGGAGTCAGAAGAAGAAGATTCCCAACAATTCGGGTGATGTCGCTTCTTGTTGCGTAGCTGACTCTGCACCTGCCTCTGACATACTACAACTCCTCAGTGGTACGATCCAACCCATGAGTCAGCTCCAAAGCTAGGGCGGTATGCTCTCCAAGCTTGGTAGTGCCTTCTGTGATGACGGGTGTAGCAGTGATGTCAGTGTAACCACTGATACGCTAAGGATAATGGTTGAAGTGAGTGAAGATCAAGTCGTCGTTGTGGTGGTGGTAGAGGACCAGAAGGGCTTGGCGTGCGGTGTCACAAATTCTAGTCTCGAAGGTAGCTCTTGCTGAGATGGCATAGTGGATGCTCGTCACTTCGTAGGCTCCACACTCTGGTAGCGAACCATAGATCACCACTTTGACTTTCCACTCAGGAGGAGCATCAGCGTACTCAGTCTTTACTCTTGCATACTCAGGTGCCTTCTCGGATCCCAGATTGTGAAGTATCTCCCAAAGCTTGGTGGGGAACCATCCTGCATGGCATCCATTGGAGTGGTAGACACGGCTCCAATGCTGAACACGGGGCAACTGTGGTCTTGCAAAAGCTATAGCACAGGTCAAGGTCAACAGTCGAGTAGGGAGATGACCACTAGTGCTCTTGCGTGCAGTCTGACAGGTCTAATCCATCTACAACATATTTAAAAGGAGAGGGAGAGTCAGTAATAGAGTTTAAATAGAATAAGCCAAGAAAACGTAAAAAAGCCAAGGCAGAGTTTTCTAAAAATAGTTTTCTTAACAAAATACTGATTAAGACTCGACCATTCTAACTAGGCTCGCATCCTACAGTCAACACGGCTCTCATACCACCTCTGTCACACCCGGTTTTATAAGGAGACAAAATCAGATGCAAACCACATGTATGCAAGTATCAAGTTTCATACATGTAGCAACTTCATCAGTGTATCACACACAATGCCATTATTACAACGTATCAATGAATCACACACAATGTCATTATTAAAAAATTTAACTTAAATGAAATAGATAGACCTCAAAGTATTTAACTAAAGCACACAAACTAAACACAACGAAGCTCCCATCGTCCACAGGCAATTAACCAGAGGATCCACCAGCCTAGCAATCTTTATCTTCATCGATGTAGAAGCCTGGTTCTCCTTCAATGTCTCCATTGTCTGAGCAGCGATTTGATGCACATTTGGATGGAAATAGCAAGTGTGAGTACATATTGTACTTCGCAAGTGTGGGAAATATATGACACGCAAGCTTGATTAATCATAAAAGTGTTATAAAAGCAACCTATTTATCTATGTGAACCATCACTAAACTCCCAACTCCTAGAAATATCTCCACATGTTTCCTAACTACTTGAATTCCACATCAGGTTCCCAAACCAACCAACTTAATACCCATCACTGGTAACCAAGAACCATCAACTGACATTTACTCATCACAGGTAACCAACCAAAAGAACTAAACCAAACCAACTAATTAGCCGAGGATCCAAGTCTCTCATGATCGTGAGCACGACTGATATATCATATTGTACACTCTGCAGAGGTTGTCTAGCTTTCCCCACGAGTCAAGATTTCCTTGTTGCCATGTTGCGCAAACACTTAACACACGCCAGTGGTGTGTTTCTCGGAGATCACTACAAGGCTGTTACAAAGCATCCTCGTAACAAGAATAAGCCCACTAAGGTTTCGCTACCATCAAAGTGGAGTCACACCACCCAGAAGCCCCCTCATGTGCCTTGTAGCTCCGGAAAGAATCACTCTTCCCTTCCACGACACCAACAGTGGCTCATTCTATGATGAGGATCCACTAATTACTAAGCCAGGCCATACCCATATAAGCCTTGTGGATGGATGATAATTCTTGGGTTGTCACTCCACGAACTGGTCCTTAGGAGACCGAGAAAACACTACCACCCACCAAAGTGTTTCACACACTTGTGTTACGCACCATCATCAACCAATCTTCTGCTCGACATCCCTAAGTTCCATGTTGCCACACAAGTTACCATAATTCCCAACTCATAGTTGCATAGTTCATTAATCATATTTAACTGATAACCCATCCATAACCTTGTGCAAAGCTAAGCATAAACTATCCATAAACCACTACTGACAGCTAGGCAACAAGGAATATATGGAACATGATACTATAAGTAAATGGGATTCAAAATTAACAGCATTCATATTTGAAATAAATAACGCATTTGAAAACTTGGATCAAAATATTCGAGGACACTTGCCTCTTCCAACTTGCTGCTCAGACTCTTCAAAGGCTTTGTCCTGGAGATTCTCGAACTGCTCTTTGTCTGTTCTCAGAACACATTAGAAAAGCACACAAAAAATTAGCTAAGAACAGTACACTAAACAATAGCTAACATATATGAAAAGGGTACTAAAAGATAGTACACGCTACTACGAATGCGAGAGCGCAAACATCGCCTAAAACGAGAAAGTTACGCTAAAAACAAGTTTTGGATTAAATCTGAAAAAGAAAAGGACTTGTTTTGAATAAAACATAGAGGTCAGGGGCCTTGTGGTAAAATATAGGGACCTAATTGCAAATATGAGAAATTTTAGGGACTAAGATGTAAAAAGATAGGGGCTTTTTTCGGAAATTTAGAAAAGTCCAGGGGCTTTATTGAAAAAAATTGAACTTTTTCTTGAATTAAAATAAAACTAAGGTTCACTAGGTAAAGCCTGGTGATGTGCCATTGATACATGGGCTCTGAGGCTGAGGTGGTCAGCTGACGTGGGCGATGTGGTGGCAATAGCGGCTGACTGGATAAAGAAAGTGACATGTGGCGACATGTGGTTGGTTAGCGAAGGGTTATTCGCCAATCTAATCATGACCATTCTTTTTGGATCTGACAACTTAGAACGCATATGGGAATTAGGCGGTCAGTTGCTGGGCAAGGAATGACGTTGGCAAACTCGCCGACGAGGGAGAAAACCTCGTCACCGGGCACAAGGGACAATGGCGAGTGGCGGAGGAGAGAGAGGAGTGGACGAAAACCCATTTTATGGCTTACCTTGGACGACGCGGTTCTGGAAGGTAGTCGGCGGCGGAGGAGGAGGTGGTAGCATAGGCGACGCATTAGGGAAGGAGCTCCGATGATTGATACGTGCAGGGGAGCGGTGGAATCGGCTCCTCGCGAGGATGCAGTCCCGAAGATGTGCTCAGATAGGGCGGAGAGGCTACGAGCACGGCGGATGGTGGAGCTCGGTGCTATGTCCACAATGGTGGTGGCGGCTAGAGCTAGATGGGATCGGGCACTCAGCTTTCGGGGAAAAACAGGGGGAAAAAGGGCGGACTTATATAGGGGTGCAACAACCGTGATGAAATCGGGTCGGTTGGGGTTCAGTTGGGATACGGCTCAAGGCAAGCAGTAGCGGAGGACAAGGCCAGCTCGGACTCGGCCAAAGGTGAGAGACGACACGGGGCCCACCGGTCAGCGGCGCTAGAGAGGAGGCGGGATTTGGCAGGCGCGGGATTGCCAGGCCTGGCCTTCAGCTGGCCTAGGCCAGAGGCAGGTGCAGGATTGGGTGGCCGAGTGGCGGCCCAGGCGGGGAGGAGGAGAAGGAGGGGGGAATGGGCTGGCCCAGGCGGAAAAAGGATAATGGGCGAGAAGAATAAGGAGAAAAATAAAAGAGAGGAAAAGATTAGACCCAATGAGAAGGGAATTGATCTTTCTTTTGCAAATCCTTTTCAAATTTTTCCAAAAATCAAACAGTGCACCTCAAGGTTTTTTTCAAAAATTCATTTGCCACACAATAAAGACCCTAATGCATCTATTCTCAGCATGAATGCAACACAACAATATAACCTAGATTGATTATTTTATTTAGAAATTAAAGTTTTCTCTTAGGGTTTTCTAACACTAAACTTAACACCTCTAATTCTAACAACAATAATTATTTTCTATTTCCAAAAATTGAAAATTAGGGTGTTACAGTAGCATTGAGATCATACTGCCACAACCTCTCCAATAACAAGTGACAAACATTCATCGGCACCACATCACAGTCCACCTTATCATAATAATCACCAATGGACAATGCAACCCGCACCTTGTGAGTAGTTTTCCGCGTGCCACTTTGATTCATCCATTGCATATAATGCAGCATAGGTAGCCTCCGTGTAGACAAGAATAATGCATGGACCAAATCTGAACTAACAGCATTAGTAAAGCTTCCACCATCAATAATTAATTTGCACACCTTTTCTTGTACTTTGCACTCCGATTGACGCACATGTTGAACGGTATCGTTGTTCTCCTAACCGCCATGCATATAATGGAGGTGATGAGAGTCCAGGGCTACAATCTAATGGTACTGATTATCATCGCCGACCATGCCATCCTCTTCATTGACATGATGCTCATATGGAAAGACTTGCAACTAATATTTGTTGTATTAACCGTGATAGCAATACAGTTGGCCATGCTATTTGTGTTTCGCTAGATGAAAGGCTTGGTAAGTTCAAAATTTATATGCCTTCTTTTTCAGGATCGGGTGAGCCAGAGGACTATTTAGAGTGGAAGATGCGCTGTGATCAAATTTTTGATAGCCATAATTATTGAGAGAAGAAGAAGGTATGTGCTGTGTCTATTGAGTTCACCGGGTATGGTTTGACTTGGTGGAATTCTTTGTGTCATACCAGAGGTCGTCCACACACTTGGAACTATATGAAGGATATTATGCATCATCTCTTTGTGCCTAAACATTTTACTAGAACCTTGTATACTCATTTGCAGCGCCTTGAGCAAGGTGATCTTAGTGTGAATGCTTATAACAAGGAGATGGAACTTTCAATGATCCGTACAGGTGTGCAAGAGGATGATCTGTACAGGTATACTTTTGAATTAGACCTTAGTTTTTCCACTATTCAAACCACTTTGTGCCCTTCACAATTTTGTTTTCAGTTTTCACGTTATTGAGTTTGAGTTCATCATCGGTATCTTTGTTGCTGGTCGAGTCATCGTGTTCTAGTTTTTATGTCAAGTCTTTGCTGATTTAATCGTCGAGTATTCTGGCTGCCCTTGTTTGCTATAGCCAAGATTGTGTCTCTAGTCGAGTCGACCATCAACTCGTGTTCGACCACTAGTAGTTTCAACCATCTACTCAAGTTCGACCACTAGCTAAGTTGACCATCTACTTGGGTTCGACCACTAGTCATTTTTACCATCTATCCAGGTTCGATCACTAATTGTTTCGACTACATCCTAGTCGGATTCGACCATCCTTTCGGAATGACCACCTAGTTAGATTCGACTATCCACTCGATTTTACCTCCACAACCTAATCGAAGTCTATCTATTTCTGCCTGCTCTTGAAGACCCCCACGCACCCTTCATATCGAGCATTGTTCGACAAAGTTCGAGTAGCAACTCCTTAGCCAAAACAAAGCAAGCTAAAGTTCAGAGAGAGAGAGAGAGATTTTGTGACCCATATACCTAACTGGTCCTAGAAAAGGTAGTAGAGGAGTTTTGAGTTTGTGTCACATTCGCAAAAAAATGCTTGTGACACATACACCTCATCATTCCTCCTTTTATTACCTTTATACCCCTGCTCTCTAGAAAAAGTTTGTGACCCATGTACCTCACTATTCCTAGAAAAGGTAGTAGATGAGTTTTGAGTTTGTGTCACGTTCGCAAAAAAAAAAGAGAAGAAAGTAAGAAGCAAAGGGTGCCAAAATAAAAAAGAGAAAGCAAATAGTGTAAAAAAAGAGTAAAAAAAGAAGAAGGAAGAAAGGAAGAGAATTCAATTGGCATTGTGAATTATGTTCCATTGTGCTTGTTTCTACCCTATTTTATTCGACTTGGTTCAGCTAGTTCTAGGAACGTGTTCGGGCTAGGAACTGTGACGAGGACCATGGACTTTTATTCTGCTTTGCTAATCTGATTTCAATTATTGCTACTCCTTGCTACTAAATATTACCTATCCAAGCTCCACCTTCTCTCGATCAGAACAGTTCTCCCTTTGCAACCGCCTCACTCGCACCCAATAAGGTATCACGAACCTGCCATCAGTTGTGCCACCTATTGTGATTGGTAAGAACACTTGCAAGAGCATGGTAAGATGCTTGAGAGTGTGTAATTCCACTTCAATCTCCACCACCTAGTAGTCGATAGGGATAATATTGTTGTCTCTTGTTGGCAGGTGAAGCATCGAATGCGAAAGAGCGTGTTTTGAGGGAACAACTCACAATATTGTTGGGATCATCAACAAGATATTAATGACGATATTGATAAGAAGCTTGCACAAACAAATAACGTATTGTAACAACTCAAAGATAGCATTGCAAAGCTCAATACGAGCTTTGATTGGTTGGTCACTCAACCCCCGAACAACGGCCATATGGACCCTCATGGTACAACCCATGAACATGAAGAGTCCATCGCCAATGATGAAATTTTGAGGCAAGAACAAGACACCTTTGATATGAACCACGAGACTGATTAAACTTCAACTCTCAAGGTAAGAGAGGTAATAATTTTTAGTAACATAACCTACATATTAATGATGATCTCTTTGCTAAGGTTAAGTTTACCATACCATCTTTTGTGGGTGCCTATGATGCTAACAAATATTTAGATTGGGAGATGATGATCGAACAGAAGTTTAATGCTCATTTAGTTCCTGAAGTGCGTAGAGTTAGGCAAGCCACTAGTGAATTTAAAGATTTTGCAATTATCTGGTGGAATAGAGTATGTATCGATGGATTAGCACCTACTAAATGAGATGCCTTAAAGGTTGCTATGCGTAAGAAATTTGTTCCACCATCTTTTAAACATGACTTGCATAAGAAATAGCAGCACTTAAACCACAACAATAGATACATAGATGAATATTGTTAGGAGAACAAGAACAGCAAAACCATTGTTGTGAATAGGAGGAAAGAAGTGCTTGATATTTGTTCAAAACTGAGGACGGCTTTGCTTCAAGGGGAAGAGGGTTATATGACCATCAAGTCATTATTTATTTCAGTTTGCCCATCTGAGAATCAGCAAGGTTTTTTTAATGCTTGCTATAAATCTGACCTTTCTGAAATTTATGATAACGAGCGTCCAAGCTATCTTTGAAATGCAAAAATTCCTTAGTTTAAACTGAAGATATATCTAGCTCTTTGCCTCCTACTATTGCAAACCTTTTGCAGGATAAGAAAATCAACCAAGCAATGGATGAAAAGAAGAAGAAGTTGCTTGAGAGTCACACCACCTATTGGTGCAAGAGTTCATCTTGCTCCAGCAAATACGGCGAGAGTTTCTTCTAAAGAGGAGACTCAAGTTTGGAGACGAAGTTTGAGAGGAAGGAACACCACGAGTATTTTGATGGTGGGAAAATGGATTGATCTAGGGGGAGAATCACTGGTTTTCTATAATGTTTGTTCTGTGTCCGTCTTTTCCCCTCCCGCCCTTTTCCGAGGCGACCATCGCCCCCTGTTTATAGGGTTATGTGTAGTTTGGTGTACAAGTAATCATAATGTACCAATATCTAGGACCTGACCGAATTACTGGGCCTTATCCCGAATAACTACTTTCTATCCTATTGGGGACATAAATATCCACCGTGGTAACTATCATGGTGCCTGCCCCCTCCAGTGCAGCGAGCCGATCAGAGTGTCAGGATAGCCTCCATTACGCCAAGGTGTCAGAGTAGCGCCCATCAACCTAGGCCTTTAATGCTGGTCACCTCTTGACAGGCAAAGCACGACCGGCGCTCCCCTTTCGGTAGATCCTCTTAGGGACTGCTGAATCACCCTGCTATCTTCAGGAAGGTGGCCCAATCATCCCGAGGCGGGGGGCCTCGGGAGGCATGGATCCGGGAGGTGAATGCTTCGGGAAGCAGGGCTCCGGAAGACTGGGGCTTCGAGGAGACCGAGCCTTTGGGAGGCTCAGCCTTCGGAAGGTTCAGCCTTCAGAATGCTGAGGCTGTACTGAGGCTTCGGGAGGTTGAGCCAGTTAAGCCAAGGGAGGGCTTCGTAGGTACGCAGAGGTACCGTGAAGGAACCTGACGACCTCGGAGGTCGAGCTTTTAGCTAGGGATACGTTGATCAAGGCTCCAGGGGGACTTGGATGGTACTCTTCAACCATTATCCTAAGGCTGGCTTATTTTCCCCCCAATAGTACCCCCTCATTCTCGGGCCCTAACATTTTTTTAATGCTTGCTGAGAAGGGGCTACTGTTGGGGGGAAAATAAGCCAGCCTGAGGATAATGGTTGAAGAGTACCATCCAAGTCCCCCCGGAGCCTTGATCTATGGATCCCCAGCTAAAGACTCGATCTCCAAGGTCGTCATGTCCCTTCACGGTACCTCTTCGTACCTACGAAGCCTTCCCTTGGCTTAACTGGCTCAGCCTCCCGAAGACTCGATCCCCCGAAGCCTTAGCCTTCCGAAGGCTCAACCTCTCGAAGGCGGAGCCTCCCGAAGGCTCGGTCTCCCAAAGCCCTAGTCTTCCGGAGCCCTGCTTCCCGAAGCATTCACCTCCTGGATCCATGCCTCGAGAGGCCCCCTGCCTCGGGATGATCAGGCCACCTTCCCGAAGACAAAAGGGTGATTCAGCAATCCCTAAGAAGATCTACTGAAAGGGGAGCACTGGGTGTGCTTTGCTTGTCAAGAAGTGACCGGCATTAAAGGCCTAGTCTGATGAGCGCCACTCTAACACCTTGGCATAATGGAGGATATCCTGACACACCTGACAATGCGGCGCCAGGCCGCAATTAGTGACCGGCTCACCGCACTGCAGGGAGCATGCACCACAATAGTTACCACTGTGGATATTTACGTCCCCAATAGGATAGAAAGTAGTTATCCGGGATAAGGCCTAGTAATTCGATCAGGTCCCAGATATTCGTACATTATGATAACTTGTACGCCAAGCTACACATGACCCTATAAATAAGGGGCCATGGTCGTCTAGGAAAAGGAGCGTGGAGAAAAGACGGACACAGAACATGCATCACACAAAACCTGTGATTCTCCCCCCAAATCGATCCACAATATACTCGTGGTGTTCGTTCCTCTCAAACTTCGTCTCCAAGCTTGAGTCTCCTCTTTAGAAGAAACTCTCGCCGTATTTGCTGGAGCAAGACGAACTCTTGCTCCAACACCACTACTGCTACATCTCCTCTCACAAGCCGTAATAACCTCTCATCCCTTCCTTATTATGATAGATTTGGTGCTGATGAATACATTGATTGGAAAACAATAATAGATAAATTTTTTGCACAATGTTGAATTTGTGAAAATAGGAAGATCACAAATGTCACTAGTGTTTTAACTAATTGTGCAACAATTTGGTGGAAGAATTTGTATGCATCTAATGAGGTTCCTCGAAGTTGGAAAGAAATAAAAATTCTTATGAGGGAAAGATTTATTCCTCAATCCCATACATCTATTTGTAAAGAAGGAGTGCATCTTTTGGAGGAGCAACCCCTTGCTACACCTCTACCTATGCCTAACATTTTGCAGGAAAATGCAAACAAACAAGAAAAGGAAAATGAGAAGAAAAACAAGGAGAATGAGGAGACATCTACTTCACCATGCATGTTACAAAAATGTACAAATTCTAAAGGACCTATATCACCAGAGGAAGAGAACAAAGGTAATGAAAAAGTTTGTACAATCACTCAAGGTGAGAATTGTTTTGATATCCAGAAACTATCCACCAATGATTCTAATGTAGAACTAATGTTAGTGGAACCAATTCTTGATTTATCTTTGTCAAAATATGATTTGCTTGATGTTCCTTGAGACAACAAAGAGTTGTGTGGCAATGCTTCACTTATATCACAACCACAACTAATGAATGAACGTGTTAATTTTGTTTTAAAAATGAATACTTGTTTTGAAACTAAACATGTTCATAGCATTGCTTGTGAGCAAGAAGAGCTGAAATTGCTATTTTCTCTAAACACTTTCGGTTATATTGAATTTGATGTTCTTTGTGATCTGGATAGTTTAGAGGAGAAATTAGAACTTAATTCTGATTTTTCATGCTTGTCACAAAATACTTTTCATGTTATTGGTAAATACAATGATAAATTAGAGTATATGGGGCATCAAGTTTATATTTGTTTAGATCTGAAATATTCTATTATTGTGCCCCAAAGTGATCATTTAGAGAATTGTAGTAGCAATATTAATGTCATATCAAGTTTTTCTAGTTCTATCTGCAACTCACTGAATAGTTCACAAGAATGGGAGCTTTGTTGGCTACTACCATACACCAACACATCGCTTCAACTTTATTTATACAGAAGATACAAATTGATATCAAGTTACAATGCAATATCACTTCTTTTAAAGAAGGGGACCAAGAAGTGACATGGGCATATATTATACCAATGTTGTCTATTATGGCCAATTATGATCATGTACAATCATTTCAAAGAGATTACAATTGTTTTTTAAAGAACTTATGATATTACATAACGAGAGTATCTTATGCATTTTGCTTTTTTAGAAAATTATAGATAAGACAATGCTATACACAAACTAAGGACGGTTTGTTGTAAAGAAGGGAATGATGATAGGGGCATGGCTCCCTCGGATACACATAAGGTGAATTTGTTCTTTATTCTTCATATTTTCTTCATAGAATAGAATACTATTAAGTTTTTGTGTTATTTTGTTCGGTAACGGGCAGGCTTTGCTAGTCTAAAATAAAAAATTTCTACCGTATTCACCCAAGAAATAATGCTAGTAGGAGATCATAGATCGTTACGCTCAACGCGCAGTGCAGTGGAACAAGAGTTAGAGTAGACCAATTCAACGTCGTGCGTGTCGAATGCCTTGAGGAGCTTCTCGATCAGATCCGCGACCAGCCCCATGTAGGTGGTCATTCCCCCTGACCATCTCCGAGCAGGTGGTCGTGCTCCTCGACCAGCTCCCGATCAGGTCTATCGTGTACTCGACCAGTTTTGAGTGGTCGTGTCGTGCTGTTCGATCAGATCTAAGTGGTCGGGTTGTGCTTCGTGATCAGACGAGTAGGTACGTCGACCTGTTCGTCACGGTTGGTGATCAGTCCCGAACACATTGCAATCAACTCGCCTAGAAGATCAGTGCCACAATAGCAGTAGCACCTCTACGGTATCCACATGTACTGGGCAGAAATGCTGAACGCCGATGTGCTAGCACCGCACGTGTGGCTAGGGTTTTGGGAGATCATGTAGAAGATTGCAGCTAGGGTTTTGGAGTAGCTCAACCTTAGCACGCCCTACCCACACCTCTCCTTATATAGAACTTGTCAATGGGCTCCCACGTTGGAAGTCGTTTAGGACGCTAACTTCTCATGGATCATAATCCAATCAAAACCCATATACTAATCCAATTTGTATGTTTTGTTCCAACCCATTAAGTGTGTGACCTGTTAGGTTCATGTACAAATGGCTACAACTCGGAAACCTTTTCTAGATCAAAATCAACAGCGGTCCCTAGCAGGACATGTTGACTCCCGAGTGTACACAAATAATCATATGGGCTGAGCCTTGATATACACATGCACCGATCCCTTCGCTTCACGATACCAATCAAGCTCAAGGCGAGATACGTGCCACCCTTGTGATAGCTCTACCATTCACTCGATCAAGTAGTGGATTTATCATGACTAACTCGTTAATCATATTGGCACGGCCATGCACTTTCTCGATCCAACTACCTCTAGGGGCCCAGAGATATCTCCCTCATTATCAAGGAGGGGTAAATTCCATCTTGTTCGCTCACACCCCACAACATGTTTCATGACAAGTCCGAAAACTACCTTTATGACTATCCAGTTACGGAATAGCATTTGGTAGCCTCAAAGTATGCCACTACACATTCTGGGAATAAATGACGATCTCAAGTCTAAAGATCCTGCAGTTACACCATTTGAGATAAAAAATGATGGCACATCATAAATAACAATCGCAGTAGTATCTCAAGGTGGGCTTATCCAACATCATGTTCTCTAATATAAATATCCACATTATTGACTTGGTATCTCTATACCATTGATCCATGAAACGTGATCATCAATAAATACATGTGCTGATCTTATGTATCATCACAATGGTATGCGACCAGGGATCGACTAAGAATAACATCATGAAATAAATAAAGAGTTTCATGAACAAGTCACATATCTGCTAATCAATGTAAAAGGCAGTCATTCTTGGAATAACATATTATTGAAAAGTATGTAATAGATGTGTGATATTATCATCTTTATGATTGCCTCTAGGGCATATCACCTTCAGTTTTATTGCTTAGGAACCTGGAAGAAACACCATAACCTCACTAGATGTCATCACTTAAAGTTCCAGTTTACTCGGAGTCAAAGTCGAGTTCTAGTCGAACTCCAAAGTCCACTCGGAGTCCCATGATAGCATATCAGTAAAACGGGCATAAATCTCACATACAGAGTCCAATTAATACGATCTTTGACTTGCTGGAAAGCTAATGATGAGGTCTTTCCAACGGATCTAGCCTTGACCAAATATTCCTTATAGGTTAGTAAGAGTTAAAGGAATAAGGTGCTACATTGACGTTTTGGACCTTGTTAGGTCTTGTAATCGAGTCAAGGTCAGAGCCCAGGTTGTGTACGCCTCTTCTCAGGTCCACACAACCCTAGGGAAACCTCCTCACACCCCCCTATATAACACAGTAGCCTTCATAGTTTTAGGCTTGGGTTTTTCTTAGATTATTTTGTTTTAGACAGTTTCACCATTTATCAGTTTGTAGAACCCCAAACTCAAGCACTTCATTGCTATTTAGCAATATTCAGATTGCATCTACCTGTTCTTGCTTGTGTTCTCAATTTTCTTACAGGAAAAGTCTTCTTAGCGAGATCAACCGTATCTTGGCACTGTTAATAACCACAACGTAGTAGTGTGGTTGCGAGGGTTCTTGATCTATTCTGGTTAGAGCCTTTGGATCATCAATGTCGAAACTCCACCAAATCAACTTATCATATTACCTTCGGAAGATTAGGCAAACCCACATCAGCTTGTGCAAGCTTTGAGATCAACCTCACACAAACAACAAAAGCAACATGTAGAAGATGGATAAGCAACTCAGTTAACATGGTTGAAGTAGATGCAAACCAAAATTAGGATTTCTCCACCTGTGGTCCAGGAATGAACATGATCAGAGAATGAGGATCAAATAAGATTGCACTGTGCACCGAGGAATTGACAACCTGATCACGCACTAACGCAATTCACTCAAGATTGGCAACCTTCAATAAGACATTAGTGATGGGAGCACCATCGTTCTGTTCGTAGGAGGGACATCCTCGACGAAACATGCAAAACAAATCTGATCCTCATAGAAGGGACGGCGCCCCAAATATAGCTAAACAGTCCTCGACCTCGACTTGGACTTGAACACCATGACGTGACTCGACCAAAAACAGGACTCAAATACCATGACCTGACTCGACCAAAAACAACTTACGCGGACCAGTCTGACTCATCCATGCATTAAGCATACTCAACCAAAATTCGGACTTAACCATAACTCATACCATGAATAAAATAATGTGGCTACCTTGCTAATACTCCTATTATGACTCTCTAACTAAACTAGCCAGCTAATATGTTGACTCTAAACTCAAAGTTGCAAAATAGTTAAATCGATAGCTCCAATCGCATAGCACCATGGCAGTAAGGTTGATAAAGGAAAACTAGGGTAAAGCCTAAGTTTGGGGATTCTTGGCAATATTATTAGCATGCATATTTGTAAAACCAACATTTTAAAAATTGAGATCAACACAACTTGCATTAACTATACTCAATTGGGTCTTCGAAATCTTGGCCCTGATGTCATTCTAGCTCCTCCGGAACATTGGTGTCTACTCACAAACATAAGAAAAAAGGTGGCACGTAAATAGCAAGATCTAACAAGAACAAAATAGCACACAACAATCATCATCACACACAATATCACACTTTTCTAGCAATTTTGGTGACATAACGGTTCAAATCGGAGCTATGGTTGACAAGTTACAACTTTTGAAAAAATAAAACAGGACAAAAAAGATTAGCTAAAGATGAAATTATGTGACTAGGATTTTTTTTTCTAGAATTTTTGGGACAATCAAAGAATTTTTGGGATTTTCTATGATTTTTCTAATATTTATTAGCTTTTATTTGAATTATAAAACTATATAAAAACATTAAAATAATTAAATAACATTATTAAAACTATTTTCAAATTATTCCTATTTGTCATAATGATGTTTGTACTAAAAAGCTAATTATTGCTCAATATATAGGATTATGACATCATCAAAACATTAAATCAAATAAAAAGAAAAGGATTTACTGACTGTGTATGCTAACTCAACATCAAATGCATACTCAGCTCAACATGTTGGAAAAAGGCTGACGCGGCCTACTAACTCGGTTTGCTAACATAGATTGATGGTTTCAGTTAACCCTAACGGTCGGCGTTATGGTTCATGAAATTCGGATCGTTGATCTCTAATCGGACGGATCTACCTATATCTAACCAAACCGGCATGACATCTTCTAATTGTTGCCACAGACTTCTGATCCAATTGCTATGGTGTGATCACACTCGACTCCAGCGGAACAAACGGCGTCGACGACTCGAACACGACGGCGCACAGTCAAAATCTTGCCGAAACGGCGCTAGACACTATGGTTAGCGACGGTGAGCGATGGAATGGCATCGGGAGGGAATGTCAAACTCAGTGAGGCTGGCGAAGGTATGGTGTAACCCTCTAAATTTTAAATTTTTACAATAGTTTAAAATTTTGTTAGAATTTTAAACAGAAGTTGCAATTTTGTTCAACAGAAAAAATTAATTTCTACATTTAATTTTGTCATTGGTTATATATAAGTTTGATGCATTCATACTGTCATAGTTGCAATAGATTTTTATGCTTGAAAAATGTTTACAAAAGATCGCTACAAGTCGCTTATTAGTACCTAGTAATCAGTGTCGGTTTAAAACCCGGCACTAATGACGATTTTGAACCGACACTGATGACGTATTTTTGTATAGTGTGCTATCATACTGATTTTTCTAATCATCACTTTCATCTTGTATCTTATAATTTAACTTTAGGTTTTATATGTTTTCCAATGCACTTCAAATTCTAGGGGACCTAAGGAATGCCTAATGACATCTAGATCACAATAGCAACCTAATTGTAGCTTCTTCTCCTTTGTTTTTCAAATTGTAAAGAAACATTATAGTTGCAAACATCCAATACCAGCTATCTCAAGTTGTTCGTCCCCATGCCATCACATATGAGTTATTCCTTATTTCTTGATTCTTTTAGCGTGCCCTTCATCTACATCAAGCAGGTTACTTTCTCTTGCATAGATAAATCCTGATATTAGTTTGTGAAGGACCTCTTTCAAAAACTCCAATACAATATGATATTTTAATTGTTAACAAATGATGGAAAATGTTTCAAGAAAGCAATATTGGATGCTTTCTATTAGTCACGATGTTAATTTTTAAATTTAGGTGAAATTTGGTTGTCAAACTCTCCTCTCCTTAACTGAGAGCACTGTCCGATCAAAATGGGAAAATAAATGCACACTATTATGCTAATATACGCAAAACAGATAATGAGTTAGTTATCAGAATATTGTCTTAGCAATGTCATGAATTCAAATATTAACAGTTGAAGCTTCAAGATTGTATGCCATCTAAAACATTTCCTCCTCTTTGGATTTGGATTTGAAACAGATGTCAGTGATTAGCCTACATCTTAAAGTGAAGCATTGCTAAATGAATGATTTGTATAAGCTTTACATTGTTATTTATACGTTACTTGTCGAAGATAAATGTACATCAATGCAATAAGAATATTTTTTAGGGAAATGCTATGGTACTAAACATATTTTCAAGGAACTAGTTTCATTAGGCTGTACTCATGCGACTTTAAAGCTACATTGTAATTATCGTACTTCAACTCTAACTATGAACATGTAGTGTCGGTTAGCTTTGTATCTAAGTATCGGACTATGTTATTCAAATGGTACAATATGTTTATTCAACACTTTTCGTTATAGACTAACAATTGCTATATTGTCGCATTCCCTAATCCTTGTCGTGGACTATGCGATTTTTCTTGGCCGATAGCAGTCACATAATAAGAAAAGAACAACATCGCTACAAGATCCGACCCGACGAACAGGCTATGAGGCGCGGCAATGCCGCACCATATTTCTAGTCTAATCTAAAGATGACACCCCCGAGAAACTGTTGTTTCTCTAACTCTGCGGCCAAAACCTTCCGTCGCTTGTAGTGCCGCTGTATTTTTGGTTCAGTACCCTGAGCATCAACTTTCTGAATGCACTTGTCACAGAAACCTATATTCTTCACTCAGCAAGTGCCATCAGGCATAGGCCTTTTAGCATCGGAAGTTGTGTTCTCAGAAATTGCTTCATTATCAGCATCAGTGCAAGTGCATGTTGTGTCATCCTCACAGGGTGTTAGAAAAATGCACAATTTTAGATTTAATTTGATTTCTAAATAGATCATAAACAGGAACCGACAAACTAAATACTCGATATAGCAACAGTACAATGTATACATATACATAATAGAACTAAGTATGTAACACTCCTATATGGTCGCTAACAAGAATCACTATAAAAACTATTTTTCGAGATACTTAGGGTAATTTTGTACAGACGGTTTATTTGAAAAACCGTCTGAATAATTGGTGAGGGTCTCCTGCGGTTACGGACCGCCTGTGAAAATATATTTTCATACGCGGTTCCTTATATAAATCGCCTGTGATAAAAATAGTCATTTCCACAAGGCGATTCCTTATTTGAACTGTCTCTGAAAATGATCATCCATTAAAAAATTTATAACTTTTGTATATGAAGTCGGATGAGGAAAAAATCTATGTGAAAATTGTAGCTCTCGATTAGATCTACAACTTTGTAGTTGATATTTTTTTATTTGAAGTCATTTATATATCGAAATAATTGTTTGAAGTTTCAAATGATTATTTGGGCATCTAAATGACTTCAAATGAAAAACTTTTCAACTACAAAGTTGTAGATCTTGTCGAGAGCTACAATTTTTATAAACTTTATCCTCATCTAACTTCGTATGAAAAAATTATGAATTTTTAAAAATAAGGTGTCACTCATTTCCACAAGCGGTTCCTTATGTGCCGCCTGTAGAAATGACCACATTATCGCAGGCGGTCCGTTTAAGGAACCGTCTATGAAAATAGATGACAGCTTATCTTCAAAAATTCATAACTTTTTCATATGAAGTCGGATGAGGATAAAATTTATATTAAAATTGTAGTCCTCGACGAGATCTTTAACTTTGTAGTTGAAAAGTTTTTCATTTGAAGTCATTTAGATGCCCAAATAATCATTTACAGTTTCGGATTGCAGATATAAAAAAATTACATATGCTCATATATCCAGTAGTCGTTCTTTGATGTGATGGTTGGGACGGTTCGCGCGACTTGACAGGTTTCGAGTTCGAGTGCCAAAAACCGCGTAGCGCGCGTATTTCGCGAGAAAAAACGCGTGACTTGCGAAAAACTGCATGGGGTTCCTGGTCGGTCAAAAAAAAAGTTTTTGCTTTATTTTTTTTCAAAAAATATCAATTGAGGGACCGATTATCGCAGGCGGTCCGCTTAAGGAACCGCCTGTGGAAAACAATTTCCACAGGCGGTCACTTTTGAGCCTGTGAAAATCATTCATTTCTACAGGCCTTCGATCGCAGGCGGGTGCACTAAACGCCTGTGAAAATGAGTTATCACCCGCCTCTAGAAATAATTTTTGTAGTAGTGAATATCACAAAACTATCCAACATGGTAAATATGACTAAATATAGACTAATTATAGCTCATGTACCCTTTGGTAGCGTGATATGCAGAGGCTCCTGTGATGACGATGCAGCAGACAACGACGAAGATGACATGGAGCAAGTAGACCATGATGATATAGAGGAAGCTGATCTTGAGTAGTCGCGACGAGCATTTACCAAAAACTTTATTTATCCTCTCCTGGTGCAGGCTTGCAAGGACAATAGGTTTCAGAAACATGCTCTCCCGTTCACCAGTGCATGTCGGCGGAGTGGGATAGAGTAAACTACATGTGGCGGTGCAGTAGAGAAAAAATAGATAAAACCTTAATTGTGTATATCCTTTGTGGTGGCGGCCGACATATATATATAGAGATAATTGCATGGTTGAGATGTGCCACAATCAGACTCATTTACGTGTCATGATCGGATTTTTAACCATCACGATTTATATATATACATATACATATATATATATATACACACACACGTTTGTCCACGTAGTAAAAGAATAGAACTGCAAAAGAAGGCCGCACATATGTAAGCTACTGGACCTGATTTTGATGGACCATTCATGTAGGTGCTATGCGCCCGGGTTCTTCGCCCCGTCCACGGATATGACCCGACCTAGCCCAGCGAGGAGAGCGAGTGCGCATGTGTTCTCCTAGTCATCTCTTCCACAAATGCTAAGTGGGTAGAGAAGATAATTCCTTTTAAGTTGTTCTTCCTCTACCTCCATTAGCAAGGTGGGAGACTAAAAGATGTACTCCCACCTACATTTAGTTGGGCCTTTGAGATTTATTTGGAATTCTTCTTAAATATTATAGGTTAAGCCAATATATATCTAACAATCTCTCACCAGATTTCAAAGTCCCACAAAAATTTGCCATTTTTCAATACTGTTTGATATACCAACATTTCAATAGAGATTTGTTACGGTTAAACATCCACCTAGAGCATTAAGCTATACTCATTCACAACGTGCACAATGGACTATGCCTTGAATTGTAAGTTTTGTGCAAACGAGTTTCATTTAAAGTCATAACTGATACTTGATTACTAGTAGACTACCCCTCAGGTGGAGCATATATGTCGTACTCCTTGGTCTCTTCATGAGCTTATTAGACATTACTCTAGTCTTACAGACTGCGACTAACAGTCAAGCTTATATAGATGTGTTTTTTCAAGAATGTCTTGTAGGATAGCATCTTCACTAATTAAAGTAACATAATATATTAAGGAAATAGCCAACTTGCCTTATAGATTCTGAGAGTATTGCATCTTCATTCAAGTGGGTTGTATAGTATTCTCCTTCAGTTTACCAATAGCTTGTTATTCCTAAGTCCTAATTCACGGGATCTCCGATCACATAGGTTAGGTTACCATTATGCTATAACTCATATGGATCTTATACCCATCTCTTTCGATGCATTATCTATCACGTTTTGTGATAGTCCATTTGTAAATTGATGTATCAGGTTTTTATCCGTTTGGATATAATCCAATACTATCATTTCAAAGTTTTTTAGTTTATTGATAGATTTGAATCGTCTCTTTACATATCTTAAGGATTTCATATTGTTCTTAGAGCTGTTCACTTTGACAATAATCGTTTGATTATTATAGTTTATAAGGATAGCTGATATCGGTTCTTTAATCATTGGTAAATCTATCAAAAACTCATGCAGTCATTCTGTCTCAGTAATAGTTATGTCTAATGCTGTAAGTTCTAGTTCTATAGTTAATTTTTTTAATATGATATGTTTGTAAGACCTGGATTATTTAAATAACTCACAGACCATGGACTTCCACGCTCCATGGAGAAGCGCTCACATCTGACTGACTCACACAGAGATGCAGCTACATGCACAAGGACAGCATCAAATAGGAATGACTCACTTACATACCTGTTGGACCTGACAAGATTAACTCAGCAGAGCCACAATTATTTGAACGGCTGAAACACAACGGACAGACATGCATCAATCCATCTGTTTGCATTGCGCTGCGTATTCGTGGATTTTTTTAATATTATCTTTATTACGAAAATTTCAAAAATATTGCACAAATTTGAAAAATTACAAAAATAACCCACGGTCACGAGTACTAGTAGAAAAATGATTTGTACAGACGGTTCGAAAACCTTGTGAAGGACACTTTTTTGAATTGCCTGTAGAAAAGAGTCTGTATAAAAACTATCTGTACAGATCATTTGTACAGATGACTCGTTATTGGAACTGTCTGTACAAATCGATTTTTACAGATGGCTCGTTATTTGAACTGTGTGTCCTACGTTTTTCAGAGCTAAAAAAATCTAAAAATATATTTTTCCTACCAACATCAGCCCCCTATATTATTATGTAGGCACGGTCATAAGTCACACGATTTTCACACGAAATACCACGAGTGTGTTTTCTAGGAGTCGAACCTGCAACCTCTAACCTCGCACGAACCTTCCTTACCATCTCAACTATTGTTCATTGCTGACTATTATAAGAAAATAATCTATATAAAATATGCTCAAAACGACTAAGACACTATTAGTAGAGACAGTTATAAACTTAGAACCGTCTGTACTTAGTACAGACGATTCTAGTTTAGAACTATCTGTATTGTTCCTTTTTTACAGATGGTTCTAGTTTAGAACTGTCTGTACTATTACTATCAATAGTACATATGATTCTAATTTGGAACCGTCTGTTAAAAAGGAACAATACAGACCGTTGTAGTTTGTAACCATCTGTATTGTAGCGTCCCGCTTTATTGCAACTGCTCGTTGTCATTTTCTCAGACGGTTCTAATTTTGGAGCTGTCTGTGGTACTCTTTGTACAGACGGCTCCATACATCCATCTGTAGAGGAGACTAAATAAATTTTGTAGTAGTGGAGATGGTTTAGTAAAATCTAGTTTTCGCACAATGAACTAGCAAAAAAATATAAATTTTGCTATTTTAATGAATGAAAACTAGAATTTTTTATCATTAAAATATAGAAAATATTTTCACGGAACGTTGGCGAAAACTAGCGAAAATGGGCTGGATGAACAGTACTCACGGGATCCATTTTTTCTCCCATCTTTCTATATTTCGATAGTGAGGTTGTCATACTCTAAAATTCACAAATTTTTTTAGGTCTTATAATTCCTTATGAATCTATTTTAAAAAAAATTACTTCAATACCCCGTGTAGGTTTCAAAATATAAAACTCCAAAGAGTGCAACTTTTAGAACTTCTAGCAAATTTTAAGGCCTCAGATAAATTCACAAAAATCTAGGAAAACTTACTAATATTTTTCTCATGCGGGGTATTAATTTGTAAAATTATTTCCAACCCTAGGTTAATTTGTGAAAAGGTGAGTTCCTTTGTGATGCTCTATTTATATGCATTTTTATCATTTCATGTGATATTCTCTTTTTATGTCAATTTGAATTCAAACATGCACTAATTCATCCAAACTCTTATGGAAAAATACATATAAATATGAATGTGCACAAATTTTTTTTGGGGGGGGGGGGGGGTGTGACATCAAATAGAAAATGAAATGTCGGCAATCGGACAAGTACCTGCACACAATTACATAAATGTCAGCAATCGAACATCTTTTCTCAATTACGCAGCACTGCCATCATCATCGCATTATCACGTAGCATTATCCCATAGAAACTAATCAAGTCCTCCAAGAGTTAGTGCTGCCAAATTAATTCATGTAGCATTAATCAGCAATATAATCGCTCTTCTCTTGAGGCACCTGGAGAGTCACTTGCTACTATATATAGATATAGGCCCATGTATGCAGCTATCCTTGTAACAGAAGAATCGATTGAGAATGAAGCTTGATCAGGCATAGGTAGCTAGCTACAACAATTGCCAGACAGTACAAGACCTCCACGACACCCGCCGTCGCAGTTCTCCTCCTCTTGCTCCTGCCGATGATGCTCCCCTCCACTACGTCGACGGCATGCCTACCCACTGGAACTATTATAGATCGTCTCCCCTTGGATCTCATAGTCATATATTCCCCACCGTCGGCGACTTAGAGGGAAGTAACTCTCCTCCACCCCAACCCCAGTAGATGATTTTTTATCTATTGATGGTCAAAGATAAAAAGGATTGACTTAGGATAAACCTAAATGAACTTATACATAAATCATGTGAAACAAATGATTTCATCTTAAGCCTATTCATGAGGTCTCCATGCTAATATATAGACATGTTACATGGAGTTTAAACTAGATACCACTACAAGCGTTTGTGTTTGATTGGAGATAAGTTGTACTCCGTTAGAGATAAGAAAATGTAATACACTTCAAACTCTTTAACATTCTCCCTTAATCTGGAAAGGGCAGCGCCATGTTTAGACTGCTTCATAGCCTGTTGAATAGAGGAGTAGGCAGCAGCTTGGTAAGAACATCTGCAAGCTAGTCACTTGAAGCTATAAACTTGGCCTTGAACTCTTTGCGCACAACTCTTTCATTCAATGTAATTTTATGCAGGTACTTGCCTGATTGCCGACATTTCATTTTTTTTATTTGATGTCACGCCTAAAATTGTGCATATTCATATTTATATGTATTCCATAAGAGTTTGGATGAATTTGCACATGTTTGAATTCAAATTGAATTAAAAAGAAAATATCACATGAAATGATAAAAACACATATAAATGGACCATTGCAAAGGAACTCAGTTTTTCACAACGTAACCTAGGGCTGGAAATAATTTAAAAAATTATTATGCCACTTGAGAGTAATATTAGTGAATTTTTCTAGATTTTTGGTAATTTCTTTGAGGCCTTAAAAATTTCTATAAGTTCTTAAAGTAGTCCTAATTGGAGTTTTTTATTTTGAAACTTACATGTGGTATTGAGGTGAATCTTTTTAAAATCGATTTATAACGAATATATGACCTATAGAAAAAGTTTTATGAATTTTGGAGCATGATAACTCCACTGTCCAAACTGAGTTTCGCTCATCTTACCCATTTTGTGTGAAAACTCCGATTTTCTCACAACGGTCCTGTGAAAATATTTTCTATATTTAAATGAGCAAAAAATCTAGTTTTCATGTATTGAAATAGTGATAATCATATTTTTCACTTTCTCTAGTTCAGTGTGCAAAAATTAGATTTCGTTAAACCATCTCACAATAGTGGGTTATTTTTGAAAGTTTTCAAATTTGTACAATATTTTTAAAATTTCTGTAAAAAATATAATATTAAAAAATTCACGCATTTGTTTGCATTGCGCATGCGATGCACATTTCCCGGCACTAGAACTCAGTTGTTCGTACAGCTGCTGTAGCAGCCGCTGTTAAATTGGTTCCCGCGCGGGAAGACCAAGGATGGCAACCACTTCCTCGGATCACAAATATAAGTCATTTTAGGTTTGTTCTAAGTCAAACATTTTTAATTTTCACCATCAATAGCTAAAAATCTATATAGATTTATAACATAATGTTGATACTATTAGATTCATCATCAAAAATAATTTTATAATATATAACTCTTTCTAATTAATATAATATAATTTTATAAAAATTGATGATTAAAGTTTTATCTTGTAGACCATATGAATATCCTAAATGACTTATATTTTTGGTCGGAGGAAGTATTGTATGCACTGTCAGTGGCTTTACTGCAGGTGTTGCTGCAATAACTGCAGCAGTCAGCGCCGGGCCAGCCGCTGGAGCAGGAAGCTCTGATACTTACGGCCTAAGTGTTTATGGTTAGATTTTAAGAAAAGAGAGTGTTAAGTATCTATGTAAAATTTTTAATTTCTAAGATAAACAAAAACTGCAGTTGCTTAAATATGAATACTATCTTGTTAATATTAATATAAGCAGTGGTGCTTAAGTAAACATATTGCCCTCTGTATAAGTACCTGTGCAAGTGTGATTTATAAAAAAAAACCTGTTTTTTATTTCATAAATACCTGCTTTAAGAACCCATTATATATGCTCTTAGTGGTCTTGATGCTCCCGCAAGAGCTGGTTACTTCAGCATTGCATGTTGAACTACATTGTGAGGCACATTCACTTCAGTATGTCGCCATCGCCGGCTGCCCAACACAAGACATCACCAGCACGACCTACACAGCAACAACAGCGGGCCCCTTAAGAGCGGCAGCAGCGGAAGCCATTATATATGGCTTGCGTGGCTGATGGAGCAAATTAACTGGTGATAGGTTGATAGGTTGAGCAAGAGAACAGACGGCAATGTGCTATGAATGGAGAGGGGCAAGCTGCTAAACTGGTGCCTTTTTGATCGAGCATTCGGTGCTATCTATAGGCACCAAACCCAGGGACCATATATAGGGGCAAGCGCTAGCCAGCTATCACCTCATTACTAGTGATGTAATCGCATCGATACCGACATATATAATCTCATATATTTTTTATTAGAATTGGAGCCGAACACAGATGATATTGGATAAGTTCAGTTTGGGAATTTCGTGAATAGGGTCGAGATATGGATGTGGATAGTTTAAGTTACAAATACGAATAGATACAAATCGAATATATGATGAGTCAGATGTAGACAATATCGGTCACAAATATTTATTCGGATATTGAGTAAAAATAACAACCATATATATCACATATATTATGATTATTTAACTATTCCACGTATCTAAAACTCAACTACATTAAAGTTCCAACAAACAAATCAGCAATATACTCCCATGAAAGAAATTATGATAGAGTGAAATCGGAGAAGTTACAAGTACTCAATATGTTGACTGAAGCTTCTATTAATTATTTGAACATATTAATAACTTCAAATGAAACAAAATATCTACTATAGACTTGTAGATCTCATCGATAGCTATAATTTCCATATAAAGATAGTCTCCATCTGACTCCATATGAAAAGGTTACGAGCTTCGGAAGATATGCTCGAATAGTCTTCGAATATATCTGATTTTATCCTAGGATATCTGATATCCGAAGGATACCTGACTCCCTACATCCGAATCCGATATCTGATACAACTATCCGAGATCCAATCCGATATCCGAGATTCCTTTCAGATATCTAAGATCTGATTAGCATCTAAAACGGTTCGAGCGATCGGGTAGGCGGGAAAAATCCGACCTATTTTCACCCCTATTCATTATTTAGATGGAGCACCTATATACATGTAACCTTATCCTTGTAACCATGGGTAATGAATAGAATCAAGTCTAGTGGTCAATAAATGCTTAGCTTATCGATAGAAGTCAAGCGGTGGATGTCGCCATCGTTCGCGAGTTGTAGGACATGTAATACAAACTCTACGATGAAGGTTGAATCAATGTGGTAAGTGTGTTGGTTACGAGACTTGAGTGGGTGGTAGGGACAGATGAGAAAGGAGTCTCGGATGTCGTAGCATTGATTGAGTTGATTAAATACCGTACCAATGTTTGTCTATGCCCAAAGTTATCATACTTACCACATATCCGTGTATGAGATGGATGAGCTGAATATCGTATATGTGTGCATCGACTAACTATGGCCATGTAATGTGCCAAGAAAAATAATGATATGGAGAAGTTTACATTGGGGCGGCAAAGAGGCTAGGGGTGTCCAATGGGGAAGAGCCCCGGTGGAAACTAGCTATCCTTGGCAGCATAGGCATGGGCCGATCTAATGCAGCACATATGAGAAAGGTTACCACAAAGTTCGAGAGGATGGACTCATGTCGTGTGAGATGTACCCCCTGCAGGGTGTAAGATCAATTCCAATTGCCGCACTCTCAATCATGAGCATGCTTGGTGTCCTGACATTTCGTGATAGAGTCACGTGATAATCCTGAGAGGATTGTCATGCTCATCGGATATGAGTGTGAAAACAAAAAGGTTGATGTGATTCCTTCGGATGATCAGCGGGTTCAGCTAAGGTTACTCATTAAGCTATGTGTAGGATTTGAGAACGAATATGATCATATCAGTTGAGTCGCCTAAGTCTTCATACTTAGGTGTGTACATATTAAGATGATGAAAATTGTACTTCAGTAAATATGTTAGCTTATGACTTAGTTTCCCTGCCACAACCAAATGAATTATCCTTCTAGTCAGGAATATATACCCATATATGTAAGTCTTGTGAGTATCTTCGTACTCGTGATTCTTTTGTTGAGCTTTTGTTGTTGGTGAGGACGAGCTAGTGTTTGGCTACTATTACCCTGCCGATGCTGGTGGTGGGCAAGAGTAAAGCCAAGTGACACGAAATTAACCCCTGTGATGCTTAAGGGAAAAAGCATCATTGACAACTTTTGTTATTTTGTTGTATACTTTCCGCTACTTATCTAGATGAACGTTGTACTTGAACGAACTTGATGTAATATAGTTTCTAGTCTTCGTTATGGGTCAAGTTCATGGATAACTTGACACTAGCTACTTCTACTCTGATAACCTATGTTGAACCATGTTGTAATATAATTTTTATAGTTTTTATTCCTTATTATGATGAACGTATGCAAAGGTACATGTGTGATCCTAGCAGGCAAGTACCGGGAATACCAGAATTGCATTTGTTTTAATCGAATGGTGGTGTGATGGGCAGTTTAGATGTGTATGAGCACATGGCATGTCGGAGGATAGGTGTGTGCTAGCTCTCATCTTTATAACCAGTCGGCATGTTCAATTAAGCCGAATGCGATTTAGATAGCTCTCATAGCCGACCTTATTCACTTCACAATCGGTGATCTATGAGGCATTGAAACTCAAACCCAGGACAGGAAAGTGCTTCTTAGGTGATGTCGTCTGCTTAGATGTTGCAGAACCTGATCTTGTTTTTCAAGCTGATGGCTAGCTTGTTGATGGTGCTGGCTTCTTGAGTGATGGACTTCTTCAAGGCGATGGCTGAGGAAGTGAACTTCTTTTGGGAGATGGCTGAGGAGAGGGAGATCTTTGAGGTGATGGCAGCCCGGGGTGTAGTGGAGAGTAGAGAGTAGAGAGTCTCGAGAGCTGTACCTGGTGAAAACACTATGTAGACCTTCTCCCACGCAATGAATGTGTGCTCGTTCTCTCCTATAGTATTCGCCCCCTCCTCTATGGGTTGTCCACCTCAACATGGCGGTACTGGTCAACTGCCTCATTTACTTCAACCGTGGCATGTCCCTTTGGTATCAGACGCCCGTGCAAATATCCATGGGAGCCATGGGGCTAAGCAACACCGGAAGCCCTCTTGATGGTAATGTTCCTAGCACCAATGTGTAGTTTACACGGTGTCCGTGCGGTGATGAGGTCCACGGGATAAGTGATGGGGTTAGCTCCCATAACTCCCGTGGATGCACAGCTACTCTAACGACCACTGGGACTAGAGCGCGCAAACTTAGGAGACATTGTCGGCCATTCCTGTTCGTACACAATGGTGCCTCATTCACGCATGAGGGATTGTGCTACTGCTTGTACTATTTTTTCTTCTGTATGTTCCCTCTCCTTGTTTAGCGCTTGTTCTAGCATTTTCATCATCCTAGCTTGTTCTGCCTCTCGTTCTGCATCTTGCTCTTCTTAGGATCTCTTTCAGCTCTTGTAACTATCGACTTCGCCTGGGAATCCATATTTCCAACCCATCACCCCAAAGCCTCGTGTGTGACCACCACACTCCTTATTTCCCAAGGCCAAAGTGAGCTCGTCCCTATCCCTGTTTGGCTTGAAAGAGCCTTGTGCTGACTGCTCATGCGCTTCCACAAGATTTTTTGCAAGCATTTGCGTCACTTCCTAGTCATTGGAAGTCATAAAGTATAAGCTTCCATCAGACGAGTAAGAAGCGCCTCTCCTAAGAAGGAAGTGCGTCGATTGATTGCTCCAGCCCTCCATCTCAGGCATGATACCTCTCTCTCATAGTTGATCTAGCTGTTGTTGCCACTGTCGTTCTTTCCTCACGTACCCACGACTGTAGACTTTGTGGGGGTAGATGTTCTTCTTTGAGTTCGCTTTGTTCACCACACTCAACCTATGTGCTTCTTCCGATGACTTGTACTCTGCAAAGGCTTGCCAATGATCTTCCAGTTGTGACCACTTGCGAAAATCTGGCATTGTACCTTTCTACAAATATGCTCTCTTCAGTGTGTCCTTCCAGTTCTTAAATGAAAGGCCCATGATCATTAGCGTCTTACACTTAACTACTTCCATATCTATCCCTTCAGGGAAGTCGAACTTCTATAATATGTTGGGCCACAAGATGCCATTCTTGATTGAATTAGGAACCACATGCGGATCACCTCGTTCGCCAGTCCATAATCTGTAGATGATGGGCACGTGATTCTTAACAACAATCCCATAGACTGACTTCTATGGCCCTAGAACTCTCTTAGGTGCAGTTGGCTCCCCTACTGGAGAAATCTCTGTGATCACAAATCGCCGGTAGGCATCTTCGAGGGACCTCGGACACGATGCCGCGCCTGTGATTGCTCATTGTCGTGACCCTCTGGAGCATCAAGCATATGCGCACATGCGAAAAAACTATTAGGATCCTATACGATAATATGCAGAAGAGATGCATTCATCTACTTATGAATTACCTCATCGACTCCACAGGCGTCTATTTGTTCTACGTTGAGGTAGTGGCTCGGGCTACCTTCTTTAATGGTAGATGGTAGCACTACATCTCCTTCTGGCACCTGGGCTGGATCGATGGTTGGTAGTGCCATTCATTCCTGGAAGTTCTGCATACGATGGCGACAAGCGGTTGAGTAGTATACATATAGAGAGCTGAGAAAGGAGGGAAGTAGAGATAAAGCCGACGAGGGAGGGAGAGAGGTTTTCGAAAGAGTGAGATAACCATGAAGGAGTCGATAGATAGAATGCATACACATACAATATTGTAATTGAGTACGTTAGATCCATATTTAACAAAAAAAAAGTCACATCTAACGTAGCAAAATAGGCATAAGGGTACTGACAATTGACACATTGATCTTACATAGCAAAATAATGATGATTTCAGCCAGAACAAGGATTATGAATCCATTAACTTGTGCGTGACATTCCTCCCAACTGTAGAACACTCCACTTCCCTGACCACGATTAACAACATAACATGTCATAGCAGTCCAAAATTTTAGAGAATATTCAAAAATGATATACTACAAACTGATGCGCGTTTGCCCGATCTTCCAAAAGGTAATATGATAAGTCAATTGATGGAGCTTCGACGTTGATGATCCAAAGGCTCTGAACAAAATAGATCGAGAACCCTCGCAACCACTACACCACTACTCCATGGTTATCAACCTTGCCAAGACACGGTTGACCTCGCCAACAAGAAGGCTTTTCCTGCAAGCGAATCGAGAACGCAAGCAAGAACAGGTAGATACAATCTGAATATTGCTAATTACTAATGAAGTACTCGAGTTGGGGTTTAGCAAACCGATAAACGGAGAAACTATCTAAAACAGAATAATCTAAGCTAAACCCAAGCCTAAACTACGACGGCTACTGTGTATATAGTAGGGATGTGAGGAGGTCGACCTAGGATTGTGAAACTGTGGAAAGATGCGTACGCAACCTGGACTCCGACTCCAACATGATTACAAGACCCAACTAGATTCAAAACAGTGGTGCAGCACCTTATTCCTCTAAATCTGACTACATGATAAGTAATATTTGGTCAAGCTCATATCCATTGGAAAGGGCTCATCGTAAGCTTTCCAGAATGTCCAAGATTGCATAAAACGGATTTTGTATGAGAGAGTTATGCCCGTTTTACTGATGTGCTGTCCTACGACTCAACCACGACTAGAGCTCAGTCTCAAGTCTAAGGAGACTTGGCCTTCGAGGGGTGATGTCCTGGTAAGGTTGTGGTGCTTCTCTGATTAGGAGTTGAGCAGTTCGGCAATATCCAAGACCAAGCTTTTGAGGATGTTGAGCAGCACCCTGTCGAAGGCAAGTGTCCTTGAGCATATTTATCCTGTTTTAGAATTTGCAGGTGTAGTTTTTAACCTTCAAAATATATGCTTGTCTAAACATGAATCCTATGTTAGGGTTTACTAGTTTTGAATCAATATTTCCTTGTCGCCGTTGTTCATCATGTTATGAAAATGGGTAGTCTATGGTAGCGCAGTCTTGGTTGGGAAATCTTAATATTGATTAACGAACTATGCAACAATGTTGGGAGATGGTAATTCTTTTTGTAGCAACATGGTATAGGTTGTCCCCAACAGAATGGATGGGTTGAGGTGGAGCCTATGGCATGTTTGTGTTTGTATCTGTGTGGGGTCCTAAGGACCGGTTCTTGGGCATGTAACCAAGTTTTAACCGCACAACCACGAGGCCTATATGGGTACGGCCTGACCAACTAATTAGTCACCTTCTAGCTTAGTGGGCACCATAGGTCGGTATAAGTGGCACAAGAGGGGGCTTCTGCAGCAATGTAATTGCCTGTTAGCGGTGAAACCTCAGTGGGTGCCTGCAGGTTAGAGGGAGCTTTGTAAAGGCCTTGTAGTGAGACCTCGCCTCCACACCCCGGAAGTTTGGAGCAACAAGGGAATCACGAGTCGTGGGGAAAGCAGTGCAAACTCTGCAGAGTGTCAATCTGGTCGATCAGCCGTGCTCACGGATAAGAGCAAGCTTGGACTTCTTCAAGATTAGTTGGGGTCAGGGTTTGGTATGGTGCGTTGGGGTAGCCAGATAATAGAATTATCTGGTGAGTCTTGGTAGTCGGATGGAGTCCGATGAGTCAAACCTTGGGATACAGTCGTCTGTTTTCACTTAGTAAATAGGATGCCTGATGTTGGAGTCATAGGAAGATCGTAGTTTCTTAGTGCTGTTAGCCAGTGTCAAAGCCATTCCTTGACTTAAGCCGCATATCATGTTTTCCCTACGCTTGCGGAGTACAATCTTTGTACTCACACTTGTTGTCCCCTACCCTGCATTCTACCGCTGTTCAGAAGCTAGCAATGAAGCTGGAGCTTTCGACGATGACTTCGACCCAGAGCTGCTGTTCTAGGCTGTGTTGCTCCCGGTCGATGCCTATGGAAGATGGAGCCACTGGCGCTGAAGACCCTTTAGTTTCCCCGCTGCGTTTTCTTTGAACCCTCGGGTCCTTTTGTATTAAGTTAAATACGATGTTGTAATAAAAGTACTGTAATGATATTACTAATGATGTAAGCACATGTATGAAATTTGATCCTGGCATACATGTGTTGTGCCCGATTTTGTTCGTTTAAAACTGGGTGTTACACTATCTTACTTTTGTTGCATTTTGATTGCATAGCATCATGTCAGATAATAATGTTAGCAAGCTTCACTTATATGTTCTTGGTACTTTCTCATAGTAGTTTTGAATTTGTGCTTTAGAGAATGGATGTGTAATAATTTGTGCAAGCGTAGACTCCTTTTGAGACATGGCATGAAATCTATTGAGCAAGCTTGATTTTCTTGAGCATGAACTTGAAATATGAATATTAATCACTTGTCACCCTTGAGTAGATGCTTTAATGTGATCAGTGTTTATATTAGGGCTAGTTCTGTGAAAAGCTTGTGCTAGGCTATTTTGTTCTTTTCAGCGGATTGGGGATCTTTGACCTTTGTCTATGTAAATGTTTAGCCCATGATTAACCCTTAGGAAAGCATGTGCTTTTTGTGTCGCAAAGACACAACTTGTTTTGGCTTTGTGAAAAAATTGCATATCTTGAATTTTTTGATGAGAAAATGAAATGAATGATCAACCTATGAGCTGAACATGAATCCAATACAGTGGCTTAATGCTCATGTGGTTTGCCAAAGAAGTAAACCCATGGTTGCTTAAGTTCACTTGAGGATAGTAAACTGATCACAATGCTAAAGCTTAAGATGCTTTCTAATAATGCTTTTTAACTGTACTAAGAACGATTTTATTCATCTTGTCAAACTAAGGCTTGGATTGATATGTGGGTGTTTGCATAGCCCATCGGGGAGAACGTGGTTGCCTAGTTGAACTTGACATAGCACTAGCATCTCTAATCTTTGCAGTGGTCATGAAATTGTGGATGCTCTTGTGGTGACATCTTTTGGATAATCGAACAACAATGATAAAAAAAACTTGCTATACTCTTAGTGCTTGTGCCATGAAATCATTTTGAATATGTGTACGCTTTTGACTTATATTGTTCACTCTTTTTAGTGCTTTGACATCTCTAGTTATTACAAGTGCTTTGTGATTTATATGTGAAGCTTTGTAGGTTTGCATCTCATTTGCATCTTCTTGTTTTCCATCTTATTTAGTCCTTGATGTTTGCATTGCCAAAGGGGGAGAAAAGATGCATGAATCCAAAAAGACATTTCTTGCATACTGAATGATGGAGAGAATTGATAATGAAAAATGTGCATTCATCAAGGGGTAGCTGGAGCTTTTGCATTTGTGCTTTTGGAGTTTATGGCTTGCCTTTCTTTTCTTTTCGATGAGCTTTTTGTGCGTTCTTAAATTCCTTCTTTTGTTCTTAGTGATGTTGTCAATGCACTCACCAAGGGGGGGATTGAGAAACCAAGTTGAGATGTGCCTTTTTTATGCTTTATGATGAGTGATTGACAATGTGTGGCTTTGGTTGAGTACTTGTTTGATTACCAATGCACAGGTATGTACTGCAATGATAATCTTGTCTAACCAAAGTTGCAAGGAATTAGAGCTAGTTCGGTGCAGAAGGTTTTCACTCACCGGACAATCCGGTGTGTGGGTTTTTTTATCTCACTGAATAGTCCGGTGTATGACAGATATGAGCACCAGACTAAATTCTACAAAGAAGGTCTTCTGATGCCAAAATTTGAACCAAGTGTCGGATGGTCCGGTGTGTGCATGGGTAAGCATCGAACTAATATTTTCAGAGAGGTTGAAATATGTGCCTCGAGCAGAAGAACTCACCGGATGCTCCGGTGAGGGGAATGTGATCACCGCAGGACAACACCAGACTAATTCTCTCAGAGAAGGTTTTTGACACCAAATTTAAAGTGAGCGCCGGATTGTCTGGTGTAGGCAAAAGGTGATCACCGGACCAATATTTCCAGTGAGGTTGCAAAACTTGGTTCTAGTGGGGATGTACTCACCAGATGGTTCAGTGTATTCTCAAGTAATCACCAGACTATATTTTCCAGAGAGGGATTTTTCTTGGTGCAAAATGGAGATGTACTCATCAGATGCTCCGGTGTTCAGAGGATGAACACACCGGAACATCTGGTGTTCACATTTTGGGTCACTACTGTTCTTCTCAATTGGGATTTGATTTGGACTAACATGTGATGATATTACTTGGCTCTGGAGAAACATATTTGCTTGTCTATTGATGTGCAGGTGTTGGGTGCAACTTGACGGTCGACAATAGGCGATCGGGGCCGAGTAGGATGCTTGGTGTCGGATGATCAAGGAGGCTGGACTGAGTCAAGGGTGATCCTAGCTGCACACATGAAGATCAAGCAAGGCATGGGATGAAGGTTGATGAAGATGGTGTGTTGACAAGGTCAAGCGAGGCATGGGATGACGGTGCAAGTGACAAGGTGGCCCGAGGAATCAGGAGAGGGAGAGACTTGCCGGCGGTCAAGATCGCAATATGAAAGAGACGCGTCAACATTGAGATGCTTGCTTGAGGGCAAGTCAAGCAATAACAAGTCACTCTTTGAGAAGCGTGCAAAGCATTTTCGCGGTTTGGTCTCAAAACCGTGGAAGGATGGAGTGCACATAGCATTATCACGAACCTACTGTCGAGGAAAAGCTAATTTGTGAAGGTGTCATGGCCGTTCGAGGGACGGAGCAAAATTCGAACCAAAATGCCCCTGTGGTAGGTGGGAGACCATTTTTAGCAAGGGGTAATTTGGGTACAATGATGCTTAAGGGTTAAGCAACCCCTCTAGGCCTATAAATAGAAGGGGTTGGCTGGTGGTAACCCTTGTGCTAGCCATTTGAGATCCAAGAGATAGGCTTTAGGGGAGAGGAGAGGATAGACTTAGTCTTATAATAGGTTAGAGTATTTGGAGAGGAAAAACTTCCTGTAATCCGCCTAAAATAGGGCTTACCTTTGAGATTAATGAAGCGCATTTTCTCTATTCGCTCGTGCCCACCTCCTTCTAGTCTCTTTCTTTTGGCTCCACGTTTCCTTGCGAGTTTGTCTTTTGGTTTATGATTTTTGTTTCTCCTTTTGAGCTGAAATTTTCATTGCTATGTGAGGTTGATCTTCTAGTTGCTAGGGGCATAAAATGCACATACAATAGTACAAATTTGTGTATTGCATTCCCTTGCCTCTAAGTCATCAACTTTGAGATCTTTCTTGCCCGATGCCCATCTTTTAGTCTTCTTTATAAAGTTTTAAGCTTTTGTGACAAGGATCATGGATTGACTTTATATCGAACCTCGTCTTCATAGTTTATCCATAGAGTCACAAGGTTGCGGGTTTCCCTTGTGTTTGTCTCGTTTTGCTTCTACTTTCTTTTTCTTTGAGGAGCGTTGGGTGATCAAGTAGGGGAAAGCCATCAAGTTTTGCAAGAAATTTTTGTGAGGTTCCTATTCACCCCCATCTAGTCACCGTGTTTGGTCCTACAGACTAGGATGTAGTACCACAACCAGATGATCGGTTTGATCAAAGGTGATCGGCTGTTCCAACCACTTGAGATACTGAGTGGACCTGGCTAGGGCCATGTTGACTTCTCGTTCGACCGCCTTGGACTGTCTTTTAGACTCATACGCGGCGGATCCTCTGAAGATGGGCGCCAAGCTGTGGTCAGCCTTGTGGAACTGGGGCTCATCACCCTCAATGTTTGGCTTAGCCTACTTATTGTCACACTCAACATTTGCCTTGATCTTTTCATCAAGTTTCTTCTTGAACACATAACATCGTTGAAGTCGTGCTGGTTGCTCCGATGGATGGGACACCACTTTCCTCCATCTCGATTGAGGCCTTTGTTGTCCCCAGTGTTGCACGATTTGCTCCTATCGACCACCGCTATAATCGTATCGGGACACTTGCACTTGTCACCGGGTTTGTTCTTCTTTCCTCCGCTCTTTGAGGACTCGCGTTTGTCCTTGCCAGGTTGAAGGTTTTTAGCGTGCCTGAGCTTCCGCTCATTTTGCGCACTTGTCGACCAACTCGAAAAGCTCTTTGACCGTACGGATCTTTTGAGTAGCCATCTTTCCATGCAGATCCGTGTCCTGAACACCTCATTTGAAGGCAATGATTACTAACTCATCAGAGATGTCCGGGATCGTGTTACTCTTGTCTCTGAATCGGCAGAGGAAATCTCGAAGGGATTCATCGTCGCTTTGGTGCAGCTAGTGGAGGTCGTTCTCCATTCTTGGGCTCTCGAATGTGCTTTGGAAGTTGGCTATGAACTGAGCCTTAAGTTCTACTCACGAACGAATCGAGTTGGGCAACAAGTTTGGCAATCAGGACCTTGTGGGTCTATCAAGGGCGGTTAACAGATAGTTGCCATTACTTGTTTGTCACCACCAAGTGCTCGAATGATAGTGGTGTAGATATGCATCCACTCATTGGGATTGATCTTCCCGTCATACTTCTGGATCGGGCACGCTTTGAACTTCTCGGGCCACAGAATTGACCGAAGTTCGCATACGAAAGCCTCGCAGCCCCCGTTGAACTCTTCAGGAGGAGGTGGGGGGGGACTGTCACGCCTGTCTCTTCGAGTAGGGGAGTCATGTCAACCATCCCATCCTATAGATCTGCGGTCGTAGTAGCGGCGATCGTAGTAGTGGCAATCGTGTTCACGGCGTTCCTCACGGCGGTTTTCGATCACCGTACATAGATCATGCCTGTTGTGAGGAATACGGTTCCTCAGGTCTTCCTAATTTCTGCGCCTATGGATAGGTCAGCTAAAGTTTGGCACACAGTGTCGTGTTCGGGCTTCCTGTCTGAGATTCCTCTACTCGAGTGCGCTCCCGCCCATGGCTCCTCGAGCCGGGACAGTACCAACTAGGGGGCTTGGAGTCACGGGGATTGTTTGCTCGAGCAACTTTAATCTAGGTTGCACCAAGTAGGATCTTGACTTGATTGACCATAGGAGTTAGTGGATTCTCCAAATCCAACTCTAGAAGGGATCTGAGAATCAAATGAGCTCCTCGTACATTAGCGTCCGAAGTACTGAATACATCACGACTGAGGATCAATTGCGGTCGAGCTGATGAAGCCTCATGGTAACTGTTCGGAGGGAGCTTGTCCCTTGAACTGTGGGCTGTCACCGGTGGAGGCGCAGCCTCTGGAAGTCGTCGGGAAAGACCAGGAGGCATCTGCCTTCCTGTGGTCCATCGGTGGAAGGTTGTGTATGGTGCACATAAGGCTCCAGTTGCGGATGTTTTAGGTGGTAACTCGGTGCCGATACCGTCGGCGGCGATAGCTGTTGCTAGATCTTCAGGAATTCTCATGCCATTGTTGACCACGGTGTTTGGATCCACCACCATTGGGTCAGCCAGTGAGGGGTCATTGTCTCTGGTCATAAACACTAATCGATCTGTTCGGCTGCTATAGCTAGTGTTGGAGTCACCGTCGCCACCCTCGTCGCTGTCGGTATCCATGCAGTGAAGAACATTAGGCTCCGCGGGATCCCACTCGAGATGTCCCACCTTGTGGTATGCATCCAATGGTCTTGACTCGAGGGTACCGGTGTGGATCAGTCCACCTTGATCGTCCCAACGAAAAACCATAGTTCCAAAGATGACCTCAGAGTGAACGGGAGGGGACTCGAAGATGTTCGATGTCAACTTGAAGTGGTCGTAGAAGCCGGTATCGGAGAATCCGACACAAAAGTGAGCCCGAGGCATGATTAATCCTACAAAATAGAAGAAGGCCCCTACCTAGCGTGCCAACTGTCGAAGATTTATTCCCGACAATATGTTGATAAATTGACTGGGTACCTTTGAGTGCAGGGACTAATCACGAGATGAGGCACACGATGTAAACAGGTTGATTGGAGTAATACCCTACGTCCTGTGGGGGAATTGTTGCTGTATGTTGATGATCTCGAGTACAAGCAGTGTGGCTAAGACTATTACAAGGAGTAGATCGGATCTGATCTAACCTAGAGCTAAAGTTGCCGAGTAGCTCCTCTGGTGGGGTCTTGATGCTTCCTTCTCTCATCCTCTTCCTCCCCCAGCCTTTCCAGCTTATATAAGGGTGAGGTACCGACTCCTATTCAGCCATAGTCGATAGAGAGTTGTCTTAGATAGATTTGTTTTGGATATTAATCGTTCTGAGTTGGATAACCAATCTAGACCTTCCTAGTATGTACTTTCTTGATTCCGGGTATATCAGGTACTGCTGATTTGGTTCTGTGATATCTGAAGCTGGCTAATATGTGTTGTATATATCCTGGTTGTGTATGATATACTCCTTATACGTATATACCTCATAGTTAGATCAGTACCAAATTTCAAAATACTTATGATGAATATATTAGAGTATATTACCCTGGTTTGATTTCTTTTGTTGCTTTGGGTCTCAGATCAAGGTCAATTTGAGTCTTGCCTGGGACATGCTCAATTTCAAGATCGGTTTGTAAAATAGGCTTAAGTGGAAGTGGTGTTTTATATATGCAACTCTTGCATGGTTATCCTATGAACATAGTTCCCTTGTGCAGTAGTCCACATAAGGTCACCTGCAAATTATGTATACAACACTATGTTCTCCATATGATTTAGTTCTTAGTAGATTTGCAATTTTTGGTTAGTTGCTTGTCATATGCTGATAATTAATTTTTGAAGGGCTACCTTCAATTGCAGTGCTGATGCAATTTCTGTAGAGATGCACGTGACAAGCTTCAGTTAAATAAAAATGTAATATAATTTTCGGCATGCGGACCAGTATGCTGTTTGCAATGTAGTTTCTGTTAGAGTTTTGTGACGAGTTCTTCATAGTTGTTTCTACAACTGATCGGTTGTTTTGGTTCAAACAGAAATAAAGATACTACACACATGTTGTAAATGATTGTCGAGTGATTTCTATTTTTTATGTGTCATGTATTGCTGCTACAACACTCTTAACCATTTGTAAACACAGGATGCAAGCAGGTCTCGAAGGGCCGAGATTTTGGATTTATGCTGGTTGGTAGTTTTGCAGTTCGCACAGAAGGGATTTATGCTGGTTGTTTGCCATCTTCTACGGGTTACCAAAAGAACGCTAATAAAATATGAAATTGCATTTAAGTTCCTATTTTTGGAACCCTCGGCGTTCACCGGGCCCTACCTAACAAGGTCAGAAGAACACTCCAAATTTTAGACCCTATTTGTTTGAATTTCTAGTGATTTCTGCTTCTCAAAAACCAGAAGTTAAAATAAACAACCTATTTTTACTAACTTCTAATTGTGGTTTCTAAGATAAAAAAAAGTAATCTTTACTACTATAAAAACCTGAGAAACCAGCAAATCTAAATGTGTTTGTACTAAAAACAGACTTCTATATAAACCTAAACAAACAGACTTTACAGAAACCCAAGCAAATAGACTTTAGTATTGCAACCAGAAGCCAACAAAAACTTACGTGTACCGTGCAATGCATTCATCAGGGGCACTCCTGGCAGCTATTTGCGGACACATCGAAAAAACAGGTTCAAATTTAAAACCTAGCCAGGGCAACTTTAACTGCTCCACAACATAAATGTTTCAACTGATTGCCCATGTAGTAATGACAAGACATGGCAAAGTTAAAGGCTAACCATTTGAATTCCCAATGAAACACAACACAAAAACTAGAGTCACATTTCCAAGTTACAGCTTGCAAAATACTCCGAATGCTGCAACATTTCTGCAACAGAGATGTTAAAGTCTTGCCTGTTACCACCATCAAACATTCACCCTAAGCCTTTCAAGAATACAAAAACCGTATAATAAAAAATGACTAATAAACTCGCCTGATGCATATGATAACGCTATTGCAAAACGTCCACAATCCATTTGGTGTTTTGCATGCAGTGACATAGCTTTCTATGGCTTAAAATGAGGTTGCATTTCACATTTCCCTTCAGTGCACTGCACACCGAATGTGCGTATTTGTAATACCGTTTACCTCTTTCATGCTCGCTTCTTTGTCACTGCAGTTTGCATCAAAATTGCTTTTCGCACAAGCACAGTGTCTCACCAAGCCTTGTGGGATTATTATCTCCTGCTGTTTGCCGTTTGAGCCTTGTTGAGGTTTGCAAGCTCTTCGATCAATTTCCTCTCATCGCTGCTCAGACGTTTTGGAATCTCAACCTGGACACGCACCAGCTGGTCTCCACGAGCATTGGACTTCCCAAGAAGCGGAACACCTTTCTTAGACATCACCAGTGTTGTGCCTGGCTGGGTCCCTGAGGGTATCTTCAGGTCAACCATCCAATCAACAGTGGGGACTTTGACGGTTGTCCCAAGGATTGCGTCAATGTAAGAAACCTTGCATGTGTAGATAATGTCTGTCCCATCTCGCTTAAGAACAGGATCAGAGAGAACATCAATGAAGACATAAAGGTCTCCAGGTGGGCCACCTCTTTGGCCAGCATTACCCTCGGACCGGACTCTCAACCTGCTTCCAGAATCCACTCCAGCAGGAACCTTCAGACTGATCCTCTTTGACTTTCGCACTCGGCCATCACCCCCACATGTATTGCAAGGGGTGGAAAATTCACCAGTGCCACCACAAGTATTGCAGGTGGAGACCTGTTGGAATATTCCAAGTGGTGTTCTTGTGGAGGACACCACCTGGCCCTGACCTCCACAAGTTTTACACGTGGTTGGCTTTGTGCCAGGCTTGGCGCCACTTCCATCACATGTATTACAGCCTTCAAGCCTGGTTATCTCAATTTCTTTCTCTACACCAAACACTGCTTCCTTGAAATTGAGTACCAGATTATAGGCCTCATCATCACCCTGCATTGGCCTGTTCCGAGCAGCACGGCCACCCATTCCACCCATTCCACCAAACCCTTCAAACAGTGACTCAAAGAGATCGAATGGGTTTGAGTAATCCTGCAGAATCAAAAATGATATGATCAAAGCTAAAAAATGATCAAAAATGATATGATCAAAGCTAAAAAATGATCCTGCTGATCAAACTTCTGAAATAGAAAACATATAGGAACACTTACTCCTGTTCCCATGCCAGCACCCTTCAGACCGGCTTCTCCATATTTATCATAGATCACTCGCTTCTCATCATCAGACAAAACCTACAGCCATCCTTTCTATGTAAGCTGAAAGAAATGTGTAACCCTACTACAAAAAAACAGAACTATGGGAGTGGAGTATGACCAGTTGGCCTAACCTCATAAGCATTGCTGATCTCCTTGAATTTTTGTTCAGCACCAGGATCTCTAAAAAAAATATAATACATAAATGACACTTCTATTATTTGATTCACTAGATGAGAAAGAGGGTTAATGTACAAAACAGACAAGAATAAGGAGATATCTACAGACTGTCCAACAGCAAAAGGTTAACCAGCAATAGACCCATTTCAAAATAAAACTACAGGGAAAAGCAGCAAACTGATGATTGTAGCTTAAAAGTGATTGTTGTATTGTGATAGCCAACTTACTTGTTCACATCAGGATGATAGCTCCTAGCAAGCTTCCGATAAGCTGCAAAAAAGAAAGGATTCAGAAGCAACAAATAAACGATATAGTACATATGTTCTTCACAAGGATTGGTATGGAAAATTACATGAAAGTTACAACAAGTCTCTACTAATATAACGCATGAGTTTCGTCTGCCCTGTTCCGCACCCATTCCCGTTTTGCTCCCCCATTCCTGTTCCGCTCCCACCCTTCCCCGTTCGTGCAATTCCCATTCCTATAGCAAAATAAGCGCTACCCCCACCCAAAACTAGCCACGACGCCGCTGGTTCTCTCTGTTCCCCTATCCCCCTCTCAGATCCGACCCAGCCACCACGTCCCCCTACCTCCTCTTTCGTCCGCCACCAACCACTCGTGTTCCCCTCCTAGATTGGCTCAGCCACGGCACCGCCAAACCCCCCCCCCCCCCAACACACACACATCTCCCTTCCTCTCCTCTCCTTCTGCCCACCACTCGCCCCCCGCACCACCATTGCCCATGGGGAGTCTCCTGTCCCCCGTCCCGCACCACGACTCGGCCCCGAGCCCTAGTCGTTGTGGTGGCCTCGGTGGCTGCGTGAGATGGGGCCTGCGCATAGCGTGGCAGCACGACGGCGGCAGTCGACCATCTGCGGCCCCACCCCGACCCTATGTGGCCTTGGTGGTTGCGGCCTTCCTCCCCGTTCACTCCCTCACCCCGTCGAACCCATCCACTCACTCGCCATCGTCACCTCCCTCCGCCTGCGGGGCTGCACACGAGGCGCGGTGGCGGGACTACTCCGCCGGCGGTGCAGTCATAGTCGCGGCGAGTAGGTCCACTGCAGCGGCGGGGAATGGGTGGTCCTGGTGGAGTGGGATGGTGAGGGGGGCCTCGCCGCCGGCACAATCGCAGCGGTGAGGGGCCGCCGCCTCCATCCGACCGGCACCGTCGTCCGATCGGCGACGACAGTGGCTCTCCTTGGCGACCGGCGATGGTGACCCAGCTGCTCGACCAAGAGTGAGGGATGGTCAGACTTCGGTCAACAACTACTATGGAATGGCACACGTCCAGCTCCAGCGACAACGCCACATCCCATGGCAACCACTGAGCGTACCGGTGAACGTGGAGGACTTGCAAGTGGTTATCACTTTAACACTAGAAAAAGGTTCGAGCTCTTCTCCATTTTCTGCTACTGACCTCTCTTATGTCTGCTTCTCTTCTTTGCTACTAACTGAGGAGAGGAGGTTGCCAAGGAGGGGGAGGAGGAAATGGTCGTCACTGAGCTGGGGAGTCGGGATGCGAGAAGATGATATTGGGGCTGGCCAAGTTCGTCAATAAGGTCGTGCAAGTCAACTTCACCGGTGGCAAGGAAGGTCAGTGAATAAGGTCAATTCATTGAATATGAAAATTGAACATACAAGCTGCCTATTGCCAGGGTCCTGTTGTATCTGTTTTTCTTTTCTTAGCTCTTTCAGAAAGAATTTTTCCTTTTCATTTGAGCTTCACTCACGGTACATGTTTGCTACTCCAAGAACTTTGAGTCTCATTTAGATGAAGTTGTGTTAATTGGCTTCTCTGAAATCAATGGTGTGTACCTGCATATAGTGCTATAATACTCTCCTGATGTGCCTTTGTACAGATTTAGATTCAAAATGAACTGAGATAATTATTTGTGTCTTGTAAAATTGGATGAATGATACCTCCCCTGAGTTCCATTCTTTTTTTATAAAGACTAACTTGACTCCTCTCGATTATACATGGTGCTGAATCACATGAGTTTTTTTTGCCATTGAAATCGTTCAGGAGTTGCATGATGATTAGTGGTCCTCAACCTCTATCTTCTGGTACGAACCCGTTGCTACCTATGATCCTCTTTTAGTTGTACCATACAATTCACTAACTTCAGTTTCCTAATTCTGCATTATGTAGTCTGGTTAGATAACCTGAAGCTTCATGCTGCTTTGAATATAATTATCCTATATGCTTGACTTATTTTCATTCTGATTAGTTCATAGGTCATCTGCATCATCTGAATAAAGAAATCTTATATGCTTTGATTTTATTGCCTGTCCATGCTCATGTCTATTAACCAGGTGATAGCAGCACCTTCATTGAGAAGCTAAGTCATGGTGACATAGTTTGTGCATTTTTTAAGATAAGTGATGTGTGTTCTATCCTGTAATGCTTTGGATAGAAAGTTGGATACATTGTTTGGTAGTGGATAGACATGATTGGAAATGCAATACACCAATCCTGTCGGTTGGTGACTAAATCAACGGTCACCGGGACTTTTTTCATAACACTGCTTCAACAACATAAAAGAGTTTCTCAAAAGAAAGTCTTAGAAAGAGTGCCATCATTCCTTTCTCGTTGTATTAGTCTTATAAAAGAGCACCACATTTTCCATTTTCTAAAAAAGAATAGCACCACATGGTGGTACAATTACATGTGTCATTTGGTTTCAGCTATGCACATCTGGACATGTTAATTTTCCTTTACATGTTTCTTTGGTTTCAGGTCTCTGTTTGAAAGTGTTTCACGGTACGGAATTCCTTTCAACAGTCCTGTACAAACTGCAAGTAAACAACTGTTTAAACTACTCTAAATTTACATGGTGTGATAAACCACAAGACAAGATGAAGCATATTTTACCTTATGATTTCTTGTGAGGGGAAAACAAAAGAAATGAAATTATTATTTTTACTGTTGATAAATGAATTTAAGCTATGTTCGGATTGTAATTTCTTGAATGAACAAATGAGTGATCTTTTCTTTTCACTTTCTATGCCACCTCAATTATCCTTTTCTGCTTTCATTAAAATGATGATTGGCTTTTGGCACTTTAGGATTAGTTTAGATTCATGCAAATGATAGGACTGATTGTCAATACAATGTCCTGTCTATTGTTCGTTCATGTTCTCGTGTGTACTTTCTGGAAGCAGAAGCTACCGATTCCATATACTCTGCAATTCCTTTCTTTTATCTTGGTCTCTGCAGTTTCCTTTGAGTTAAAGCAATAGGGTTTTTACTGAATGAAATAGTGGTTTAGCTGATCAGCTCTATGCTGTGTGTCATCAGTTGTGCAATGACATAGTTTGTTACTGCAAACTATGTTTCCTAAAATGATGATGTTCACTATAGATACTTTTGGCATTTGCAAATCAAATAAGTGCATATACTCATTCTCTTCTCCCTTCCATTCTCTACATCTATATTTCTGCTCTGTTTTTGTTTTGTTGCTCAACAGCTCCCGAAAATTTTAGTCTCTCAAGGTATGTTTCCAACTTTTTCTCACTCAGTCTGCAATGTTGTTCCTATTCTTGCCTTACATGTCCAAATTGCAATCGCCTTGAATGGCATGTAATAAGCATGCTAATTTCAGAGATAACATGGATTTTGATATGCTGATGTTATGTGTTAAATAAATTGCAATTGCCTTAAGTGGCATGTAAGCATGCTAATTTCAGGACTATTTTTCTTTCTGTGATGTGTGAGATGCTCATAACTTAGTTTTTACTTCCTTGTGTGTACCTTTTTGAGGCTATAGCTACTAAATCCATACTCTGTAGTTCCTACTAAATCCACACTCTGTAGTTCCTTTCATCTTTCTGATTCCCTGCAGTAATAGTATTTGTCCTTAATATCTTTGCCTCCCTGATTGCTAATGGCTCTTCTGAAAATTAACTGCCCTACTATACAACAGTGAAAAGTGGATTTGTATGCCGTAGCTTGATCAGTCATGGATCTTAACCTATGCTTGCAATGACAATACTTTTTATGAGGCGTGAAGCGCAAACCTATTGAGTAGCAACCAAAATGAGCTTAGGACGTACCTTAATTGTAGTTTTTGTACTCTTGTTGTTCACTTGCACCAAGATAGACAATTGCTTAATTGAGCTGTCTTGATTTGCCATTGCCACTTTGTAGCTTGGTTCTTAAACTGTTGTGGTCTGGTTGTGGTAGATAATCTAGAATATTTGGTTGCACATAGGAATAGTTAGGAGTTAAATTGGAGTTGAGTTCTGGAGTCTAAGTCACATGCATTGGCATAATTAGAAGAAACATGGGTGGCCTTATGCAAGAAATTCAGAGTTTTTGATTTTGTACTGCAGAAAAGAAGAAAAGGAAAAACAGTTGAAGTTTGGAAGTAGAAGGGGACATCACAGCAACCACCAAGAAAAAGGTAAATTTCTAAAATTTGGACTACTGAGTGGTATTTTTTGAATGAACTATATTGTTTGGGCAAAGCTGATGAGCTCTGTGTCATCGAATTAATTCATTTGTGTTGAGTGGCATATGTGGCCACCGTGGTGTGAACTACTTCTCCGTGTGATGGGTAAAGCACGACTCGATGTCAGTTTGTAGTTTAGATGCTAGACATCAATTGTGCATGTTAAAATGGATGTTAATTTCCTTGATATTATTTTAAGTCGCATCCTTATTTGTATGTTTTCCTGGATGTTTATTGTGATGTTTTTGTATGTATAATATATCCTCAACGGTATTAGTGATGTGCTGGCTTTCCGGTTGTTATCATTGATGTATTTTTTTCACTGTGATTTTTATGTTTATGTTAATGCCAACGGATACTTACAACTACTTTCAAATTGAATCTCCTTATGTTTATGTTTCTATTACACGCCCTTATATACTTCATGTAAAGAGAATGAAAAAGGAAATCTCTATGTAACGGAGTTTCTAATTATTAGCATTTGTCTATTATTTTTATATGTTTCTGTGCACTGGACCTCAATAGCGCACCTATATTTCTAAGTTGTAGTGTTTGGTAATTAGCAATAGGATGCCTTTTGAGAAGACAATAAGCCTACAGTTCCACGCCCTGTCGCGAGCAACTGCTAGGAGCAATCTCAAAGTACTTTTACGCCGAGAAATGAGGGGAGCGTCAATTTGGCATGTGCACTGACCAAGAATATCGTCTACAAAGAAGTCTTCACCTCGTAGATGCACTTTGTACTTTGTTGTTTGTATTCACGTCATGTTCAACATATAATAATTTCATATTTTTGTTTGTAATCATGTTGAAGGCAAAACAATTGGGACTATCGCTATGCCGTATCTTATGTTTAACTAATGTAATTTGCATATCACATTCTTTTTTCCTTTTTTTCATTCTATCGTAAATAAACCATAAGTTTGAAACATGGATGTCGTAGCAACGCACAGGCACCTTACTAGTTTTTTTAAAGTACTAGGTAATACATTCATTAATAAATAACAAACTAAACATGAATCAAGTGAAAAAAAAAATCACAGTATAAGCAGTTAACTAAATAAAAGATACCAACCGTTCTTAATTTCAGATTTACTAGCATTTCTTGAGACACCAAGTATGGAATAGAAATCCTGCCATTTTGATATTTAAATCCATGTCAGAATAGCAGACTTTAAGCAAAAACGTAAGTAAAGCAGAAAAGCAAAAGGATAGCTCACAGCTTCAGCTCTGACGACGAAACGTGAACCTCTTCTATTACAAAATCTTGATGATGGTACATGGTTTAGTTGTTCACAAGGAGTCTGTGAATGCAAACTATAACTAGCTGGTACCAGGTGTTTACCTCTGCCTCTTGTACTGCACAAACACAAAGACAGTAAAACTACAGTTGCTGAGAAGTTGATGTGCATAGTAGTATATGCACTTTTTAAACATTCTTAGAACATCTGGTTGTTCAGGTTACAATTCACAGGGTTTTGAGGAAAGACAGAACCGCATCTTGCTTAATTCCCCTTACCTTATTTAGTGTATGCTACATTTTAGCAGGCTCAATCTCTTTGTCCATTGGTGACTAAAATTAAAGATGGGTGGTACAAGGGGCACAGATTTAATAGAGGATTACAATGATTTTGTTGTTTTCGTTATTAAGTGTGCTCAAGTCTTTGACATCAAAGAGACAGAGGGAAGAAGAGAGAAAGTACAACATAAGGTTGCCTGGTCTACTCTGAGTCTGTGATAAATAAGAAGGCGACAAGAAGTGATAACAACTGTGAAAGCTAGAAACAAAATGCAGTGGCAAAAATGTTTGAAACAGACCACAGGTTCCATCATAAAAGTAGTAAAGAGTACTACAAGCTATAAAATCGTATCTCAGCTGTGCATACATACCCATTTTTGGGGGCCAGGAATCCTCCATCAGCATGGGTAGCCCTTGCACCTGCAGGTGACCTTGGTAGCAACCGAGGTTTTTCACTGAGTGTAGGAACCAAGGAACCTCCACACTGTAATAACGCCATATCAATTATGTTTGCTGGGTACACTGTAAGGCTTCAATCTTGAGTGTACCAGCTGCAATATCACAAAGGCAAAGTTGAAAGTTTCGGTTAATGCTTGCATTATTACTCCAGGAATGAAAGTATGAATCGAATCGAGGATATGCCAGCGAAAAACTATCCCTCACTTCTAATCCATAAATGGTAGTTGAAATGGACAGCCCCCAATTTGCTAATCAGGGTTCATTTCAACGCCCAGAAACATCGGAAACTAGAACTCCACCACATAGCAAACAAATCCACAAGAACCGGATAACCCAATCCAGATTGAGAGATTGGATTTCAGGGCTCACAGCAAAGAAAAGATTCCGCAGAACAAAGCGACCAATCCGCCCAAGCAAGCTAGGTCATCCAAAACAATGAAACAAAGAAAGGACGAGCCCAGATGGATGTTCGGTCCATCCCGTGGGGACGAGGACAGCGATGGGAGAAGGAAGAGAGGAGGAGTCGCGGCGGAGGGATACCTGGACCTGAGGAAGGCGGCGGAGAGCCTGCGAAGTTGGGGAAGGAGATAAGAGGGGGTGGTGAGTGGTGTGCGAACCGGCTGGAGAATTTTTTTAACCTAAAGACTAAATTCCGAGTGTATTCTCTTATCGTGCAGCATACACGATCGGCCGAGTATTTAATATTAAAGGTCCAGTGTCGTTATATATATGGAAAGTAAAATATGATAAAATTGCTGATGTTATTCACTGCAACTCTATTTTAAAATATTAAAAATACATAGTTTTTAAACCGAGCATTTAAATTAAAATCCGATCATACCATTTTGTTTCGTGCCATAAGAGCTTCAAAACTAGACCTTAGTTGAATATATTTTGATGATATTTTTTTCTAACATTAACTTCATATAAAAAAGTGCTTCTGTGCGTATTATAATTTGCTTATGATTTTTGAAAACTTGATCATAACTTTACAAAAACTTGCTTATTTGTCAAAATATTTTTCTCAAATCTGTACCAGTTATACTAATTTTGCTTTTTAAATTCACATAATATGCTTTTCTGGTTCATATGAATTGCTTTAATTTGGAACTAATATGGTTTTTATGAGTTTACACGGATTTGAGTTTTTCAAATTGAAACAATTTGCTTTCTGGATTTTCTGAACTAGTTGGGTGCGCCTCTCTTCTTTGCTACTATGTCTTGTTAGTCTTTGTTAGGATTACTAAAAATAGAAAAGATGGTTAGATGAAATGCTTTTTCACAGCATATGAAATGCTTTTCTATAGTATATAAAATATTTTTTCAATACATATGATTTTTGCCTGTGGATAGACAAATTAGCTTTTTTTCCAGGTGTTACCGTGAGCGCGCTTTGCGTGCGGGATGCCAATTTGCCCTGATTAGGAAAGCAATTAATTAAATATTTTTTTAATTGAGGGTGTGCATGCTATCTGCTTATAGCATGCACGGCTAGTATTTAGTCGTGTCCTTTTTTTAATATTATTTGTATGTATGGATATTACGGTAATAATATCGAAAATGAGGAAATTCGAAAAATAATATCTATTCGTGTTTTCGCCATACCGTATGGCGAAAACACTATTTTCAATATACCATATGGTGAAAATAGGTGACGTGGCGCCGACAGAAGGCCTGAAGTGCATGGCTGCAGTTTCGAAGCAATTTTCGTCCTACGGTTTGGAGAAAATTAGTTGTCGTTAAACCGTATGGTGAAAACTGTATTTTCATTAAACGGGATGGCGAAAAATCCAGGTCCCCTTATCACCTCGCCCCTGCACACGCACAGCTACGCCATCTCATTTGCCTTCCGTGAGTCGCGTGAGGGAGCAGAGAGGGTGCACGCCAGCAGAGAGGAGAAGAGAGAAGAGAAAAGAGTAAGAAGGGAGAAGGAATGGAGGAGGAAGAAGGAAGGAGGTAGGAGAAGGAGGAAGGAGAAGAAAAGGAGCAAGAAGAATCGTTGAGGTAAAGTTTTTTTCTTTATAATTGTGTATTTAGATTGAATTAGGAGGAGAAAAGTAATTGGTTGTTTGTAAATGTTTATTTTAGGTAGAAATCTTTGTACTACATTATTTTAATATTAGATTAAGAAAATAAAATATATGAGCATGTAAAAATTAGATATCGGTACTCTAGTTAAGTGATGTATGTAAGATTATATTATAGGATCGTATTATTATGTGTTACACTAAAGTTATGTTCTTATTGATTTATTTTTAACTTAGAACTAGTTGTTTGCAACAGAAAACAATAAAACAAAGTGAGGATTAAAAAGCAATACAGCACCAAAGTATTTATGTTAAAATTTTAAAATTCAATGAACATTATATTTTTGAAAATTCACAAGACTCCTAATATCAAATGGTATTAATTAATAAGCTGTTGCGAATTAATTATATTAAATTTGTTGGTGCTAGTAATATGTTTTTTTAATAATGATATCCTGATATAGATTGAGGACAGTAATATGGATTAGATTTTAGGCAACAAAAATTATAGTACTTTTCATTGTAGGACCAGAAACGATGGATCGGTATGGCCATTGCGTTAGTCAATTTTAAGGTAGTCGTACTGTATGAATGTAATTTATTTTTATTTCTAATTGATATATTTTTTTAGTGATAGTTATGTCAAACTCTATAAATCTTAGAGTATTCTATGGAAATGGTTAATCTGTAACGGTTCATCAGGTGTTGATTTGAGCAATTTTTCATTTACCATCCTTGAGCACCTAAATCCTAAGGGTACAGGGATGAAGGAGATGAAAATGTGGTTCACCCAATACTTTTAGCTTGATCATCAGATTTATTCTGTTACGATGCAATGTATGTGGACTCGTACGTTAAATCCAGTTTGTTGGGAGTTAAAGGCGGTGTATCGGACGAACAAGTAGTTGAAATAGTTGGAGTGGTGCGGGCGGCGTTGGCTGAGTTCATTATCCTGGTGCAACCATGTCTAAGAGAAGCGGATGATAGTAGCAGTGCAACAACACCAGTGGAAGAAAAGGATACACGTGGGAATGCAGTGTCGACAAAAGAAGTTTAACAAATGCAGACGACTGAGGTAGAAGTTGTTGTGCATAGGCGGGTGACAGAGGTTGAGGAGGTTTAGGCTGATACATGGAAGAAAATTGAAGAAATCATTGTTGAGCTTGAGAACATGGACCGTAACGCAATTCATGAGGAAGAAGCTTTGTTGGAATTTGTAAGTGTAGATGAAGATGATGGTGATGATAATGATGATGAAGACGATGACTAGTCTAATCTGTCATCCCAAAATAATGGAACTTGCCTAACAAAGCGAGGATGCAAGTTATGGAGAACCTTGATTCCCCTTGGGAATATGGTTCAAGTATGATTCATCTAAATCAGGTGTTTCCCAATAGGTCTGAAATAAAGGATGGAGTGGCATGTTGGGCAGCGACATTATACAGAGAGGTATTTGTTGCTGTCTCAAGCTCAGGAAAGTACAGTGTCAAATGCAGAACTCCTGGATGCAGCTTTTATGTTCATGCATACAAGCTGAAACATTCGACTCACTAGGTAGCCTCAAAAGTGGTTTAGCACAATTGTATGCTGGAAAATATTGGTCGAAAGCACTGCAACCTCACTACTACACTAGTTGCAAATGAATTGTTCATTGAGATTATTCAGAAGCGGGACATGGAATGCTTATTCATCCAACGATCAATATTACGACAATTCAAATATATGATTACTTATCAAAAGGCTAGGCGTGCAAAACAGAAAGCCTTGGAAAAGCGGTGGGGTATATATGAGGCTTGTTATTGCAACCTAGCCCGCATGCTTGAAATTCTGAAGGTTAGGAACCCTGGTATATACACTGCTTTCAAGGGGACTAAACTTGATGAAAACCAGCTTAGGATTTTTCGACGTGCTTTTTTTTCTTTAGGTTAGTGTATTCAGTTCTTCCACCATTGCTATCATTTGCTTTGCGTGGATGGTACATTCTTGACTGGGAGGTACAAAGGCCAAATTCTCACTGCAATTGGTGTTGATGCAAATAACTAGATACTTCCTTTAGCATCTGCATTTGTGGAGGGTGAGAGTAGGTTGAGCTAGATCTGGTTTTTTAGGCATTTTAAGGTTGGGGTTGTCTGTGATCAACCTAACATTTGCATCATACATGATCGGCATGTTGAGATTTTATCTGTTATAAAGAAGCCGCAAGAAGATTCAAGTGAGCCGTTCCCTTTGAATGACCTACAGAATAGGTGGTGCATGCATCACATGGGAGCAAATTTCCACAAGTGATTCAAGAGCAAAACACTGATGGACATGTTCAAAAGGCTATGCAGCCAAAAACAAAGTCGCAAGTTTGATGTTTTGTGGAAGGAGTTGGATAAGGAAACAAGGACGCACGTGCAGGAGAGAAATAAAGAGCCAGTTACTGGTGATGACACTGTACCGGAGGCGTTGTTGCCTCTTGGAGAAGGCATTGATCTTCCTAATATGAGAAGAAGATCGATAAGAAACATCAAATATTTCTCGCACTAGATTGAGGCAGAGCCAAAGAAGAAGTGGTCTTTACTCTATGACACCGGAGGTGCTAGGTTCGTGTACTGGGTCACGTCTTTATCGAATATGTGTAGTATGAGATAGTATATTTGAAAGTTGATACATATTTATTTTGATGTTATTTGGTAGGTATGGCGTCGTGACTACCAATATAGCAGATGTTTATAATTGGGTCATAAGAGGGCTGCATGGACTCCCTATTGTTGCAATCGTTGAGGGAATATTGTACGGCATTATTGGTTACTACCAGAAGAGGCATGCTTCTACTAGGAGTCACTGTACAACAATGCGTACACCATATACCCAACAGATGATGGAGTACCTGCAAAAGAAGAACACGAAGACAGTACAACATATGGTTCGTAGCATGGGCGTCAATGAGCACCGCTTCATGATAACCCTGAGAGCAAAAGGAGGAGTGGGGAGCGATACCAGAATTGTCACTCATGAGGTGAACATAGGGCAAATTTTCAATGGATGGTGCAAATGCTCCTGCAACAAACCGAAGCTTTTACATGTCCCACGTTCTCATTTGCTGGTTGCATTATCACAAGTGAGTGTGGGAAGCTCAGTATATGTGTCACCATTTTACTTGAAGGAAAATGTGGTGCTGACTTGTACTAGAGAGTTCCGTGGATTCAGTGCGCATGGTGACTTCACAGTTTACGATAGAGATATGTCGATATGTATGCCCTATGATATTGCTTTGACATCCCCATGGAAAAGGTGGTAGGCCGCATACTAGGCGTATTCGTAATGATATGGATGAAGCTGAAATTGGTGGCCTTGTGAGGAGGTGCAGTGAGTGTGATGAGTATGGTCACAAGGCAAAGGATTGCTCACACTCTAACCACAGTGATGCTGGAGCATGACCATCCACCAGTAGTAGACGTGGGAGAGTTGCATGTGGAGGACAAGCAGTGCACGGGATTGGGGTAGACCTTGCCGGATATGCTATCTAGGTACAATGTGTTTCTTTATTTATTTGGGTAATTGCTATGTTCTTGATGTAAAAATTAAGTGGCATTATTTGTGTAAATTTTATATTCTTGATGTAAAAACGAAGTGTTTTCATTTATGTATTATTTATGTTCTCTGTGTTATATGAAGTAGTTTGTGTATGGTATCTGTTGTTGACGTATTAATTATGTGATCATCAATTTACAATAATTATGTGTTATATGTTGGTCTATTTTCGCATAGATGGAGGCGTCGTACGAGCTTCTCGAGCGTTCTGTGGACGAGCGTCACCGTGGTTTCTTACACGCCACGCGTGACACTTCGAGTATTCCTGGTTTACAGATTTGTGCATCAAAGACGGCTTGGCGACTGCACTTGGACTGGTTCAGCAGGTTGTATAGATGGTTCAATTTGTATAAATGGTTCAATTTACACAGATGATTTAATTTACCATAACTAATCAGGTCATGTATTTGCAGGTTGGATCATGCAAGAGGACTTCTTCTGCTTGCACGGATGCTTCAGGTCACAGATGAGGACACGGGTCCGCATCAGGTGGCTGAGGGTCAGGAGGACGAGGGCCAACTGGAGCGGTCACGTCGGTTCTCGTTTGACCTTTCCCTTATTTCGACTTTAGTAGACTGATGGAGGCCAGAGACACACACGTTGCACATGTTGTTTGGGGAGATGGCAGTCACGCTGCAGGATATCTCCATGCTGATCGGGTTACCGATTTCTCATGAATTGATCGGTCCCTCGGTCACTCTAGCTGATTAGCAGCAGGACTTGTTTAAGAGGTTTCAGGGAGTTCTACCTGAGCCACTAAACGTGTGGCCCATTAAGGAGCATCAGAAGCATGATCCCAAGAAGCAGTGGTTGGAGCAGTTTAGAGTAAGTAATTTTTTACGTTGCTTCTCTAATTTCATATTGCACGTGCTTTGTCCATTTATTATTGGTAATAACAATCAATCGAATTATGCAGGTGGATAGGATGGCCGAGGATCCCACGGAGTACCAGGTTGCTCGACACCTAGAGGCTTACCTGCTGTGGTTGTTTAGTTGGGTGGTGTTCACCTCCAACCATGGCAACAATGTGGAAGCACGTTGGATAACCAATGCCCAGGCTATTGCTGGCGCAGTAGTCACCGACGTGCCTCAGGTGTCTTGGGGTTCGGCGGTTCTTTGTGCCACCTACCACGCGTTGTGCGACGCCTACGTGAGGACACACAACGTGTCCAACTTGATGGGTACGCCTCTTCTGCTTCAGCTGTGGCCGTTCGAGCGCTTTCAGGTTGGACGACCCCTCGTGGTGCCTATGCATTACACCTCATAGATGTACATTGGCAACGACATCGACAAGCCTACAATGGGATCACTTTGGACAAGCCAACGAGTATGCCCTTCATAGTACAGTTAAAATTTTACTGTTGTAACATTGATAACCTAACTTAGCTGAACTATAATTTTGCAGCCGCAGTGGGTAGGAGTTTAGGTTCATTCAGCGTATGAGGCTTTCACTGGGCAGTTCGACCACCTGAGGGCTGATATGGTCATTTGGGAGCTGTACACCACCGACTTCGAGCTATGACGATCTGCTGGTCGTGGAATCTCTGAATTGTGCTTTAGGGACTCGACGTTTTGGATGACAAGGAAAAAACTGGTGTTCAACGTATACGTCGAAGACTATGCTGTCCACCACATGATGCGCCATTTTGGAAGGTGCCAGGAGGTCCCAGTCATGTTGGGAGACCGTGGTCCTGCTTCCCTACACACATGAGTTGTAATGTCACATATCTCGTTTTATTATATGTATTGATTTTATCTAATTGATACTCCATTGTAGGTTGTCGACTAAGGGACCACCAAGGAGCATAACTGACATGACCATCATGATGCAGCCTTGGGTGCAGCAGTGGGGCAATGCTCTTGCGGACGTGATCAAGTTTGGTGCCCCTTACGACGACTATAGTTACCTTGCTTTGGTACAGTACACGGAATCGCACACGTCTCCTTTATATCGTGGACCCCCCACGTCATTCCTCTGCTAGCACTACTGCCCTGTACCCAGGACACACAAGAGTGGTGCTACACATTGCGGTACATGAAATCTTCAAATCCTTACGGCTTTCAACATTCACATTACTACTATTACTAATGATTAGTCGTGTACTGCAGTCTGACGTCACAAGAGAAATTCACGAGGAGGCGATGAGTTCAGCTACGAGACTGCGCGAGCAAAGCACATGTGGTATGGCGATCGATGATATCATTGAAGTGTTCTCTCGCTTTTCCACAAAGGCTCGACATATCGTGGAGTTCACATCATACCGGTAACCCGATGTTGTTGTACGCAACCCTTCGGCCGCGCGTCCCACTCAGCGGCCCCCACGACCTTCCTCCACCTTCGCCCACCAGCAATATGCTAGTCCTCAGCCTCCACCCCGGATCAGGTAATTTTATTACTGTAAGAATTTTTTATTTAGTCTGAGAATATTTTATTTTGTTAAAAATTAAATATTGTGTACATAATTTTTTCTTTGTAATATTGTTGTACATTTACATAATCTTAGCAATCTGTTGTTTTAGTTCTATGTAAGGTTAATCAACTTGGTTCGATACATTTATTATCTGCCATAATTATATCAAACGCTAGAATTCTTATACTTTTCGATGGAAATGGTTAAATGCATAACGGTCCATATGGTGTCGATTTGACTAATTGTGCAGGTAGGAGGCTCTGGATGGGCCACCCTGTAGTTCCCAGGAGGCTCTGGATGGGCCGCCCCCCAGTTCACAGGAGGATCTGGATAGCTCAGCCCCCACTTCGCAGGAGGTTCTGGATAAGCTGACCCCTAGTTCATAGGAGGCCCTGTATGGACCGGGCATGACTATGATACTCCTCAGTCTCCGCATCCTATGCATGTAGGAGGCTCTAGTTTTGCCACACCTGTGTGTATTCCCAGGCCAGGTATGTCGTGGCTCTTTTTTCCATAATGTTTGATTTATTACGACATAAATGCAGGTTTGATCTGCATCGATACAACCACACAAGTTTCTGGGGGTATGCTGCACTCTAGCGGGAACCCATTCTTTGACTATGTAGGGGCCTCGGAAGTACTGGGCTCATCACAGTTGTACGGTGGCACCATTGAAGTCCTTCAGCGAGGTCATACGCTTGACCTTTAATCATATATTATACGATAGATGAGGAGGAACTCACTACACGTAGTAAAAAGATGAGGAGGTACTCGTCCGTGACCTTATCCCTTTTTATATATTACATCACCTCTTTTCTCTTGTTGTCGGCAGACGCTTTCAACAAATGCGTGAAAGGATGCCCTGAGATCCACCCTGGAATCACAATAACTCTCCCTCCAACAGTCCTTTCAATATCCCCCTTCTGTATATAAGGGTGACCCATCCATGGATATTTCATTTCTAACACAGTCCAACACAAACCCTTCCATGGCGTCCGGGTGTGGGTCCAGGTCTGACAAGGGTAAGGGCAAGATGGGCCCTTATGAGTTATGGTGCAACATCCGTGATAGATGCAAGCATGAGGACGAAGAGTGAAGGAGAAATGAAGACCTTGAGCAGGAGAAGATGAACATGAAGTTGGAGATAGAAGCGCACAACGCAGGCATGCCACGGTGCGACTGCGGTAAAATAGCAAGCCTGGAACCTTTCTCGTTTGCCACAGTCGTTTCGTTCCGATGTAGGGTAAGTGTGCATGACATCCTATCATGCTACAAATTTCATCTAATTCACCTACTTTCATCCAACTATCTTGCTTGCAAAGGCAACAATAACTACATGCTCAACTTTTGCAGAATGAAATGACCACACCAAGCAAGAGCTACCAAAGGGAATCTCTATCACGCATCAATGCCACAACTTTTTCAGCTTTCACAGGGCATCCAATGCTCCACCCCCAGCCAAGCCTGTGCATTCAATCCATGCACCAGCCCCCATCCATTAGAAATAACCCCACCATCATCCATGGATAGACCACTCCTTCCTCAACTCCCTCAACCGAAATGTCTTCCTCAGCTCCACCAAGCCCACCAAAGAAACATTGGGAGATTTTCATTCTCCAGGGGGTCGAACCACCGATGTGCTTCTATGGCGACCCTTGTAGACTTCACGAGTCCCAGGACATATCCTACACCTATGGCCTATGCTTCTTCATGTGTGCCAACTACGAGTACGACAAACCTCGACATGTACCATACGAGTACTCGCCGGTATAGTGACATAGATCACTCATGTGGGCATTTCCATACGATTTCATGCACTCTCTTACTAATCTCTTCTCTTGTTTCTTTTGTCTAGTCTCCTCCACCTATCTGCGACTTTAGGCAATGGCTCGACATGAAGCAAAATGAGGACCAGAAGCAGTGGGTGGACATGAAGATATGGTGGAGGAGGGAAGCTTACCAATGCCAAGAGTACAAGCGACATCAGGATGAACTACGAATGAAGTGACAGAATGAGGAGTGCATCAAGAACACTGCGAAAGAGCGCATCGTGGCTCAAGCAAGCAAAGCAGAGAAGGAAAGGAAGCGAGAGAGAGCCCGTTGCGCTAAGGCGGGGGGCCTGATGACCAAAGAAAGGTCAATATCTTAGGTGCAGTCAGTAGAGAGCATCTATTGTACCCCGACCTATTTCCATTCCCTAAGGCATGTTTGGTTTAGCAGCGGCACACTGTTAGGTTACTCTTTAGGCGTACCGTACATGTCAATATTTGTTGTCAGCACCTCTTTATGGTTAGGATCTATTCGCGCTACGACGAAAAAACTCATGTCACATGTAATGTTCGTCAACTTATGTAACCTCTGTAACGGGTTCTATGCTACTTATGCTTTACAACTACTATTGTAGCCTACCATGTAATATCTATCATCTACCTCCCATTGCCGGACAAGTGATCTACGATTTATTTTACATCTTTCCATTCCATTTCAGAATTAAGTTCAATCACAAAATGAAAGAGCGATACAATATTTTGTTGACAGAAGAAAACATTTCGGCCATTTCGATGCAGGAGACACGGTTCACGGGCCCATGCAGGAGATAGGGTTCATGCTGCGGGATTTTTCGTTCAACGCTTTGGCAAAATTTATTTTTCGCCACACGATTTGGAGAAAACTAATTTTCACCAAATGGTTTGGCAAAAATTACCTCGATGTCGTAGCCGTGCACCGCTAACCAGCCATTGGCGCCATGTCACCTATTTTCACCATACGGTATGGTGAAAAAAATGTTTTTGTCGTACGGTAGGGAGAAAATATGTTTTGGCCGAACCATTGGGCAAACAAGTATTATTTTTAGAATTTACTCCTTTTTGTTATTATTTCTGTAATATTCGTACAAAAATGTAATATTAAAAAAAATTCACTGGCTGGAGGGCACATTGGGAATACCATCGAAGTGTGTGCTTGTTTGAGTTTGCTTCTGGCTTCGGCTCCTGACACAAGTCTAGAAACTAAAAACCTAAATAAATAGATTTGTTGACAAGTGATTTCTGAAGAAGACTAGAATCTAGAAGCCTAAATGAAATAAAAGCTGAGAAATTAGCTGAGAGCAGCTTTTCAAAAAAGTTGTGTACTGAGAAGCCAAAATATTATCGTAAAACCACAGCTAAAATCCAAAAGTAGCTTTTTAAAAAAACAAAAAATATAGTTTTTTAGAAAAGTGAAAGAAAAAGCTCAAACAAACAGGCTCGAAATATGAACACGCCTCACTGATTTGTGCAAGACCTGAGCATTTGCCTGGCCCAGCCCAGCCCAAGAAAATCTGGTGACTAGGCCCGCCCAAAATAGGTCGTTGGCCCAAAATCTGGTCCCAAAACTTTTACCCACTTTCCCTTATTTGTAAGTTGAGATTTGAATGTTTTTTTATGTTAACTAATAGCTTTTCTTTGCACTTAATTTGCATGGGCAAATCAGAAATTTTGTTATACACAATATATTAGATAAATGTAATATACAACAAATTTGTGCAATTCCTCATTTTTATGTACAAAAAATTCATCACAAGTCACTGCATATGTATATTATTTTTCTACATATCACCAAAAAACAATTCATCACCATAAATGATTTTCTAAATTAAAGAATATGTACAATTGTACTCTCTTGTAGAAAAAAATAGCAAAACTTGGGAGGAGGAGGAGCGCTTATAGCCACCACAGGTACGATGCACATTAGATCTGAGTGATTGTGATGATCAGTATAGAATTACCATATCCGAATACCTCAGTGTTTTTTGTCATTGTTGGGGCATATCTCTATCTCCGGAAAGGGAATCCCTAGATATATGAAAATTATCCGCAGATACCCAGAATATCTCGTAAACAAGGAAGTTTATCTCCAAGAACGTGAAGAAATAACTCTAAAGGTCATACAACGACCCCCCCCTAAATATACGGAGCCAAGAGACCCTACGGAGAAACAAGCCATATAAGTTGGCACATGCCATTGAAACATGCAGAAGCTTTGCATCCACCAACTCTTCTGTAGTTAGATCTGTATTAGTATATCCCCACTCGCAAGGGAGCCATCTGACTAGGTTTAGAGCCTCCTAGACTAACCATGCACCCCCTAGTAACAGTCTTAGAGAATAATACAAGATGAATACGATGTAGGGCTATTATCTTAAGGGAGGCTTGAACTTGTATAAAAATCCCTCTTCTGATCTGTGATTCATCGACTCAAAGCATCTCCTACCTCTTGTACAAGTTCCTGTCGAGGGTAAATCCCTGGTAATGATTCTGGGGTATGCTGGACAGTGGGTGCGTGATCAGCGTTCCGGGTATGCCTATGGAATATGTGTGTGTTTGTTGCTTAAGAACACTAGAATTATCCAAGTTCAGGCCCCTTGTGAGATAGTAGTCCTACATCCTGTGTATTCTTCTCCATCTCCCCCTTTTTACAGACGATATCCCCCTTTATATTCCAGGGGGAAGAAGCCTTACAGGTGGGCCCAACAAAAAGACCCACGCCTATCCTAGAGAAACGATATAAACAATCATTACAAGCCTACATTCATTGTACCTGCCTTTGGTCTCTGCGGTGCTCATCTCGTCCATCGGTCGCACCCCTGTTTGTTGTGATTGAAGTGCTCGGCCTGCCCTGTCCTGTCGCAGGGCTCCCACACGCACCTGTTGCACCCCCTGTCACGTTTGTGCCCCTGTCCTGCAACAATTAATGTCTGCGAGATGGGATAAGGTAACTCTTTACCGACCATGCTTCCTTAGCCGGAGTGGACTGCCTGGGGAAGGAAAATGGTGTGAGTAGCGGCATTAAATGAGGTTCGACTGGTCTGGACGAGTACCTACCCCACAACCAGTTAGGACTTGTTGCGAGGAACCCTGCGAAAGCCCTGGTCGTGGTCGCACTGACGTCGACTGGTCGTGCAAGTGTCATGGGTTAAAGAACGAAAGTGGATACTACCCAAAGCTGACTGTTGCGGGCCATCCTGTGGTGGACCCCTATATTCTTTAGATCAACAGTAGCCCCCAAGCTCCCTCGTGGATGTGATGATCTAAGCTATTTTTTGTCATGTTGTGGTCGGGCCCAGTCGTATCACTTGTGCCCTGGGTGAACAAGAGCTTTCTCCAGGGAGTGGTAAGCGACATGGTCCTTCACTATGTCTGGCTTAGGAAAACGCATCCTAAGGGGAGGTTAACCGACCAGAGAGAGAGAGAGAGAGAGAGAGAGAGAGAGAGAGAGAGAGAAAGATCATGGGGAGAGAAACCTTGATGGCTGTTGGTTTTTGAGGCAACAGGACCGAGCCAATCTTATAAATCGAAAGGCAAAAACCCCAGAAACCCCTTCGCACTCCAAGCTTCTTCACCAAATACTATTGCCTGCAACCACATCTCGTCTTTCCTTCAAAAAACCACCGTTGAGCTCCCATGGCGCTGCGCATTGGAAAGGAGCCTGACTTCCCCAAGTCAAAGTGCACCGCCGCGAAGCTGAAGTAGATGTATGAGAATCGCCTGCTTCAGCGCCACCTTTCTTCGGGATATCGCCTTGGGGAGATGTCCCCGCTCCCCGCTAGGGGGAGATCGTGATCTTCTCCTCGTTCTTCCTGGCGGGTCTCGTCCCCTCCTTTTCTAAGGTCTTCACCACAGTCATCTCATTCTAAGATATCTGCCACCTCCACCTGAACCCCAACTCCATCATCATGTTGAGCATCTTTGCTCACATGTGTGAAAACTTCATAGGGATCGAGCCATGCCTTGATCTCTTCCAGTTTTCTACACAGTCTAGGTGTAGCCCAGGCCAACCACTGGGAGTGGCAGCTTCCATCTCCGTGATGGTGTCACGAGCTCATATCTGGAGATGAACCTCAAATCATCGTGGTCGGGATGGAGGGACGAATGGTTCTACCTCACGACCGACAACTCCCTAGACAACCTCCTCATGCCAGAGGTGTCGGCATGTCTTGTGGAGAGTTTGGGGAGCTTCCCCAAGACGACCACCGAACTGCTGCTCCTTGCCTGCCAGGTCAAAACGCTTGCGAAAGCCGGCCTGTCGAGGTCAGACGTCATCTGCGACTTCATCAAGCGCCGGCTATGTCCCCTACGGCGGAGAGCCCACCTGACATATCTGTATGCCGGGAGTGATGATGACATCTGAGAGAGCTCCACAGGTAACATCACACTCATCCCTATATCATTATTTGTTGGTCGAGTGGTGTCTTATTCCCTTTGATCGGATCTTCCTGATGAGGTCATCGACTTGAGGGTCAGGTCACTGATGGCTGCTGCCGCCAGGAAGGGTGGCCCTCCGTGTGTCCCCCTGTGTGAGCTCCCCCTGCCCGTGAGGGCTCGAGCAAGACTCAAGACTCCCAGAAGGCCTCCTTGATTTTGTCAACTATCAGCCACAAGACATCCACCTCAAGGAGACACTAGGAAATCGAGGAGGCCTTCTGGGAGATTGAACATGAGGGCCGTCCACCCTCCCCATCGCCTATTGCTGCCCCAGACACCCACCAACCTGGTCGTGACACCAACCCATTAGGACGGGGAGGCGACCAGTCTACTCGGGGTTAGCCGACGATTGTGGGTAGCAACTCTACGAGTGGTGCCGATTAGCAAGAGGCTGACCCGTAGCATCCCGACCCAACCCGCCAAGACCTGGCGCCCCGTGACTAGACCCGAATAGGGTAGGTCTACCCTGACCCGGCTAGGTCCGACCAAAGACCTCGCGACCAGACCGTTGTGGACCAAGCGTCTACGTAGAAGAGGCCGGGGTAGGACTTGTCCACCACGGAGGCGTCCAAACGTGCTTGCGGAACCCCGAGTACTGGCGGACCACTAGCGGCGTTGTCTTCCCCGGTCGGTCGGTCCTGCGGCTTTGTGAGGACTAAAGTTGTGCTTAGCTCCTCGCTGTCATGGTAAGTTTCTGACAGGAGTTGCATGCCAGTGGTAGACCCTGTAGCTCCCGTCATGACTCCTCCAACGGTGCCCCCGCAGGACATCCTAGTGCATCTGCCAGCCCTGGCTTTGCCCTCTAGAGCGTCGGTGGTGGTTCCGGTCCCCGTGGCGCTAGTCGAGGAGTTCGTGGTGGCCCCCGATTTGCTTGCTTTGGTCAACCATCTCCTCGCTTCTGTTCTCAGGCTAGTCGAAGAGAAGGAAGTGGTGGCCAGTAGGTGTGCCGAGCTAGAAAAATAGTTGGCCCAAGAAAGGGAGGCCGAGTGACTGGTGCAGCAAAGGTGTGGCGAGCTCCAGCGGGAGAAGGATGCGCTTTTCGTCGAACACTCCGCGCTTTTTGCTGAGCACTCCCAGCTCAAGGAGGACAAACGCACTACCCTCTGCATTCTCTAGGACGCCTTCATGGCGCTGGTGGATCCCCTGAGGAGCCTCGAACTGGGAGCCATAGATCCAAAGGACAACCGCATAGCCTGGGCCTGGGCCTACGCCATCAGGGTCCTAGTGGAAAAATTTTATGAGCTCCCAGCCACCCTGGTGATGAGGGGTGCAGAGGACATGGCGTAGGTGGTGAGGTCGACTGCAGAGTATATTTTTTGGTGCTACCACAATTGTGACCCCAACTTCAACCTGGACCTTATCCAGGAGGGAGCCGTGGTCGCTGAGCTCGAAGTTGAGGAGTGGCTACAGCGAGAGTGTCAAGGAGTGGTGGACCACGTGACTTCTGTATTCTGGGTGGAGGCCACCGAGGAGTAAAAAACTTGATTGTAACTTTTGTTTTGTAATATATTCAAAAGAAGCTTGCTGCTTTTTGTTCTCTAATGAGTTTGTGTTGTTGTGGTCGTAGAGTTCCTGGAGTGTTTGAACCATCGGCCCATATCGAGCCCCCACCTATGCTGACCATCCCTCGAGCTCTCGTCGAGCCCCCGATCAATCCTCCCAATGATCACGTCGACCGGCATATTTTGGAGGTAGTGACCGAACATGAGCTAGAGCTTGTGGTCGAGCGAGCGAGTACTCCGAGCGACCGTCAAGGTGTGTTATTCCAACCACTTGAGCCATGTGCTAGCCCCAGGTTACCCATGCAAAGCTCAACTAGCCAATTCCTTTGTGGCTTATAACCTATTTCTTGACAAGCCTACCAGGAGGAGCTACTCACGATGCGGAGGGATTTAGAGCGAGTGACCTGGGAATGTGTCCTGTAGAGAGAGGACTTTTGCGACCACCTTCGCTGTTGTCGGGTGGATCTATCGGTGACGCAGAAAGACCTAGAGCAGCTGAGCAAGGAGAGTAACAAGTGGCGAGTGAGATTCTACAATCATCTTAGCCGGGCATTTACCCCCTTTGACTCCTTTCTTTGGTCCACCAATGTTTAGGTTCGCCCAACACATAGGAACACCATGACTGGTCATATTGAGTGGTTTCTAGTGGCCTCCGAGGAGGCAGTGGCCTCGGGTGAAGGATTCGTGAGGCCTTCAGTGACCACCTTTTTGAGGTTAGGGTCTCCAGTGCATGCCTTGCCCTTGCCTCTGTCCGTGCCCGCTTCCTCGACTGGACCTCTTGCTAGTAGCCGGTGCTGGTTTTGAAGCCACTCGAATGACCACGGAGGAGCTCGTCGCCTGTGCCGATTCATTTTTGTATATTGTTCATTCCAGCCTTTGGATCGTCCGGTTCGACCCACTTAGGGGTATTTTTGGGTCCTAGGAGTATTGTCTAGAGGTCGTCTAGAGCCAGTCCCCAGGTCTCATTCGAGTGGTCGCTTTGTAACGAACGATACTTGTCTTTATGTGGATTTTTTGTGCTTGGGCAGCGAGTAGCCTTGGTGTGCTCGTAATGCCTAGGGAGGATCGCGTCGACCCACTCCCTAGCTAAGTCCCAGCACTAAAGATGACCATTAGCCCAGCAAGCCTTTTGGTGGTGACCAGCGCTCGACCCGAGTTAGGGCTTGTGGCATTGTGGTCATTAATCTTCAGGCACCATCCGCCTAGTAGCCTGCAAGCGGTCAATTTTGGATCTCGTCCCATCAATCATGAGCGAGTGGGCTAAACAGACCTAGCTACAAGAAAAAAAACACATATCCTAATAGTTCTAGCCCCCAACTGTCTGGTCGATGGAATAAACGGCCGACCAGGAGGTCAAGTTCTTGAAACGAAAATGCTTACAATTTGGTGGGAGGTTGCGTTTGTCCGTGAAGTCCTGTAACACAGAAAGCTTGGTTTCTTTGATTTGAAAAGACTTACAAGTCATGTCCATGCTCGTCTGGAAGGTCTTGCAAAATAGAAAAAATAGGCTCATCATCGAGCAGCCTTATACACAGGACCGATGATTCACAGGTTGTGTAATTTGCGGCTGACCACCCTGGCAAACCTTACCCCGTCAGGCCGTGTAACTGTAGGTCACTTTGGAGCACCCCTCCCTCCCCAGGAGGAGCCTATTACGACCTACCTAGCCTTGGACTGAACATAGATCAAGGTCGCCCATGACCAGTTCTCTTCTTGCGTGTAATGGTCGCGGCGGCGCCTGAGGCCTTATAGGGATTGGGCTGCTCAAGCCTTAGAGCACGTTCATGAAACTCTTTGCCCGAGTTTTTATCTTTGTCCTCACCCAGCCAATTGGTCAGGTCCAGATGGCTGGCCATTCGAGGCGGCCAACGTGCGATTCACAACTAGCGAATCGAGTTCCATTGTCTGATTTTATGTGACTTGGACTGCCAAGTCGCACTACCAGTGCTCGCATGGACCTTAATCACTGCTGTAGTGGTGATCTCCCTAACAAGCTTGGGTTTGATCCACTTTGTGGACTTGTCGACTGCCACACGTATGAATTTAAAACTGCCTGGGGCTTTAGGGAATGGTCCCATGATGTTGAGCCCCTAGACAGCGAAATGCCGAGAGAGTGATATGATTTGCAGTGCCTGGGCTGGCAGGTTGGTATTTTGACCGTGGTACTGGCACGAGTCACACTGTTTCACCTGCTCGCAAGCATCCTAGAGGGTGGTATGATATAACTCCGAGGATGTTAGGGAACGGTGTTCTCCCCTATCCTGAGCGATGTATTTCAGTAAAGAGTCGTTGCTCCCTTGGTTGTAGAGGTGTCCCTCTACCAAGGAGGATTCTCACGGTCTATCTGCGTGACCCTTTCTGCTGACACGTCATCGTTGAGTCTGCTTGATTCTGAAGGTAGTCCAAGATCTGATCCATCGAAGTTGTACCCGAACCAAGTAGGGTGACCACATGATGGCCACCCAAGGTCGACGAGACCGAAGGAAGCGTTGCCTCCAAAGCTGTTGCCTGTAGTGTTCCATTACTGTCACACCCAGTTTTAACGGCCAAAATCAGATGCGGCTTATGTGTGCCCAGGATGTTCAACACACATAAGGACATCACAGGTGAAGTAACAAAAGCAATACTTCTATTAAATAAACGTTAAACTCTTACAGCAATTGACATATATTGTCTTCTATGAAGATATCTGCAGCGAAACAGAAGCACTGGTACCCAACAACACCGTAGGCAACCGACTGGGAGACACGCGCCTAGAACGTCACAACCTCATCTTGATAGTCTTCAACATCTTCACTCACTGAGCAGCAGCATACATGTCGCATAGTGTAGGGAAAATAGCAAGTGTGAGCACACAGAGTACTCAGCAGGTGGGGGAAAATAATGATATGCAGGCTTATATCAAGAATAGGCTAACACATGGTATATTTGCGTAAATGCGAGTAATGAAAACATATTTGGACTCAAAAGCATTAAGCAATTATTAAGTGAATCTAACCCATACAGTCCAACACGTAGCATACAAGGCTCCCCACCTTGCATACCATAACCGTCTAGTACTCCGTATACTATAACCAAAACCACAACCATCTAGTACTCCCTGTACCAGAACCATAACCACAACCATCTAGTACTCCCTGTACCAGAACCATAACCACAACCAAACTCATAACCACAACCCATTAATCATGTAAGGATCCAAGTCTCTCATAACCGTGAGCACGGCTGTTATAACAGTTTTACACTCTGCAGAGGTTGTCCAGCTTTCCCCACGAGTCAGTGAATTCCATGTTGCCGTGTTCGCGAAACACTTAACACACGCCAGTGGTGTGCCGCCAAGAATCACTGAATGACATTTGCCACTAACCAGAGACTAATCCAGTTTGTGTCTGCCCACTAGGTTTCACCGCCAAGCTTTACGCAAGCTAAGCTCCTACCCAGAAGCCCCCTTTTGTGCTGACCCAACACACACTGGATAGACTCTAATCAGTATGACACGCCTTACCCATATCAGCCTCGTGGTTGGTACGTTACTTCTTGGGTTGTCGCTCCACGAACCGGTCCTTACTTAGGTTACTTGAGCAAACACTAAACCAACATCATAACCATGACAACCATCAAAACCACTTTGCTCAAGGCCTAAGGTTCCATGTTGCTAGACCATTAACACATTAACGACCATTGTTGCATATGTTCATTAGTCAAGATTATGACACTTCTCAACATCCCAAAAGCATGGCTAAGCAATCTACCCACAAACCATCTAGGTTCCAAGGGATGATAAGAGAAAATCTAGGGAAAACCCTAACATAGGTGACTACCCATCATATTGACTCTGCATGCAATTTTGTAAAATAAAACATTTAAAAACATAGGTTCAAAATAATCAAGGACACTTGCTTTTTTTCCAATGCTACTCAGTGTTATCGAAATCTTGGTCTTGAAGTCCCTCGAACTGCTCCGAAACGTTATCAACTAATCGCAAGAACTACCGACAAACAACACAAAGGAAAACACTAAGAACAACATACCAAACATCATCAAAACACTTTAAAAATACTATGGTTGGATAGGGATGATTTTAGAAATATTTAGACGCAAGAATCGCCTAAATCGGAGTTAAGATGAAAAGAGAATAGCTTTCGAGAGATGGATTAGACTAAAAAGGAAATACTGATTTTTCCAGAACTATCTTCCTATAGGAAAAGAGTTTATTGCACAATCACTGTGTCAGGCTTGACAACATCCTTTTGCAAGATTCAAGAAGTGTAGGGCAGACTAGACTTCACTGACTTGGCTAAGGCGAATGATGTGGCTCTGACTTGGTATACTATGCAAGTACCATCTTGGATTAAAGAAAGGATACGCGGAGATATAGTATCGACCACCTATGATGGATCAAAAAGGCCGAAGGTTGCGCTTCTAGGTTAAGGATACTACTGGTGACTCTATGTAGCGGTGGTGGTTTGGGTTTCGTCAGAGATGGTGATCGAGCACGTGGCCACAAACTTCGATGTCGGCTTCAGTGGTGTTTCGGTGAAACGAGGGAAGCATAGAGTAGAACGCGGAAAGACTAACTCAGCGGTATGGTTGGTTTTGGAAGGGGTCATCTAAGGTAGCGGCAAAACAGCGATGATTGCTTCTAGGTTTGGTGGTGACCGCGAACAAATCCAGGAACAAAGACGCTCGTGTTCCAGAAGATTGGCTACGAAATTTATGAAACCGTTTGAATAGAGATGTTCATATAACCCAGGAACACAATGCTATGGCATATGTTTTGGTAGATCATCCACTGAGAGGAAGAACGATCAACATAGATGAGACGGGCGATGGCTGCGACATACTGTAGTTGGCAATGGCGTCCTGGTCGTGTCGCTACACAAACGGGGATGGGCTCCTAGGGTAACGTAGAAGAATCCATGGGACACGCCGTGATGTGGTTGGTGCATCCATACGGCTTTCGGATTGACGGGGGACGCGAATGCAAAACCGATGCACGCGCAGAACACGTCCAGAAACCGGACAGCGGGTATGTCGACCTTGATTTCGTTAGTTTGGCTACTCTACTGGCCGGCCTGGTTGGTGAGAGTGTGGGGAACATCATGGGACATGCACCGGTGAAAGGGCTTGGTGATTTGACCTCTGGTCGGTCGGGAACATCGATGCCAATCAGCTACAGCGCGGTTGTCTCACAGCTGTCCGCGACGGTGACGACTGTGGCGGCGTAGATCGGGCTTTGGTCGGGGCTAAGGCTTGGCTAAGGACTTAGTATGATGCTAAAATAGTAGTAAGGGAGGAGAAGAAGGGGTCCTCACCTTGCTTTGATGGTCGAGAAAGGAGGATTCGCAGAGAAGACGACGTAGTGCATCACGGGCGGCGGCGGCGGCGGCGGCTCCAGCGAACGGCAGCGCTCCGGCGACTCACGGACAGGGCAGCAGTGACTTCTAGGGCTTGGGGGCATGGAATAGGGGTGGGAGAGGGCGTGCAACTCATAGATATAGGGCTAGGGATGACTGGATGAGGTGGAGTCCAAACCGAACAAGAAAAGAAAAAGAACTCTAATGCATTTACCTGGCTCCTAACAAAACTCAGCATGCAATGCACACAAAATAATAACTTGTATTGATTGATTGATTAAGAAAATAGGTTTCAAACCTATACTACTAGTGAAGCTATTCAATACTCTTGGAAAATTTTAGAAATTTGAGAAATCTGAAAATCAGGGTGTTACAATTACCCAGTGGAGCATCCCTTCCACGTTGGTCCGAGACCACGGTGGGTGGTCGTGTGAATCTTTTTCCCTAAGACTCCGACCAGGGCGGGTTTGCAATAAGAGGCTAGACGGACTAGCCGATCAGCCAAGGAAGTAGTCCTTGCCGTGACTTCTTGGTTGATGGCATGTCGCTCTAGCTTTCTTACTTCAGAGTGGTATGTCACCATCGTCTGGTCTGAGCACTGGAAACCCTTTAGCGTTAGGGTCACACCCATTAGCGAGTCCCTTATTGCTAGTGGGTGTTACTCCCTCTGCGCGGGTGCTACTCGCATTCCACATAACAGGCCCTCATCCTCCGCAATGCTATTACTAATTGGAAAAAACATAATTGAACCATGTACCTGATGATGCAGGGTCCTGTGTTCGTTCGTGGTCGGTGGAAGCGTGTCTCACTTAGGGACCAGTACTGCACCTATGGCGCCTTGAAATCTTGCAAGGTAGGACAAAGATTCCCCATCCTATCGATGGGTGGTCAGTATCGGGGGAGGAGAGGGTTACCTTTATGAGGTCCTAGTCCCCAGTAAGAAGTGGTTGTTACCCATGTCAGAAGTGCAATGTGTGGACCCCTTGTCGGTCCTTGGGTTGAACCTGCTCGAAGAAACAACACCCTCGATTAGTTTCTGGGTACTCTTTTTCCTGATCAAATCATACCTAGCCGATGGTTTCGGTTTGCGCCACAGGGCTGGGTGTTGACCGTCCTGAAGCGACGAGCACTCCTCGGGGTGGGACTGCCATTGATGAGGCTGGTTCCCTCGAGACTTGTGTCCGTGAGCCCCCGTCGGTGCCTTGAAAATGGATGCCTCTGCTACTCTTCGTTGAATCCCGAGGCCTTTGGATCTTGGTCCAATGTGCTGACTCTGGAACATATTGTGTTTGTCTGGGTCGTATCCCATGAAGAACACCTTGCAGCGACTCGAATCCTTCGAGCGGGACTCGTTGGTCATCGAGGATTCGAATATGGATAGCTCAAACAAAATTAATGGCACTTACCAGAACTCAAAAACACGCCCCCTACCTGACGCACCAAATGTCGAGGGTAAATCCCTGATAATGATTCCGGGGTATGCTGGACAGTGGGTGCATGATCGGTGTTCTGGGTGAGCCTATGGTATGTGTGTGTGTGTTTGTTGCTCACGAACACCTGAGTTATCTAGGTTCAAGCCCCCCATGAAGTAATAGTGTAACACCTAGTTTTAAAGGAACAAAACTGGGCACAACACATGTATGCCCGAATCAAGTTTCATACATGCGTTTACATCATCAGTGTATCATCACAGTGCCATTATTACAATAACATATTTAACTTAATAAAAAAAGACCTGGGGGTCTAAAAGAAAGCATAGCGAAACTAAAGATCTTCAGTGCCAGTGCGGCTTCCATAATCCATAGGCGTCAATTGTGGGCACTCTAGCCTAGAAAAGCAACTCCGAGTCAAAGTCATCTTCATAATAGTTGCAGCTTCATTGACCGCTTCTGAATGGAGGCAGAATGCAAGAAAAGGGACAATAGGTGTGAGAAAAATATACTCTGCAAGTGTTGGGAAAATATGCTATGGGGCTTAAATCAAGGAAAGGTTAGATACAGTTAATTGCACCAAGCAAACTATAATATAATAACTTCAATAATAGGCATCCTATTTACTAAGTGTGAAGACACCACTATAACAAAAGGATTGACTAGACGAATTCCATCCTACTACTGAGACTTGCCGGAATTACCTGGCTACCCAACCAACCATACCAACCCTGACCCCATCTAATCCCGAAGAAGTTCAAGTCCGCTCTTGTCCGTGAGCACGGTTGATCGATCATATTGATACTCTGCAGAGTTTGCACGGCTTTCCCCCTGAGTCATGATTCTCGTGTTGCTTCACACTTCCAAGGTGTGGAGTCGGGGTCTCACTACAAGGCCTTTACAAAGCTCCCGCCAACTTGCAGGCATCCTCTAAGGTTTCACCGCTAACATACAATTACATCATTGCTGAAGCCCCCTCTTGTGCCACTCAACCGTCCAACGGTGTCCATAGAGTTAGAGGGGTGGCTAATTAGTTGGGCAGGCCGCACCCATATAGGCCTCGTGGTTGTGCGGATTCACTTGGTTACATGTTCAAGAACCAGTCCTTAAGACCCCACATAGGAACAAACACAAGCCTGCTGTTTAGCACCACCTCAAACCAATCACCCTGATAGGGTCCCTATACCATGTTACTACAAGATTACCATACCCGATTCTTGTTGCATAAACATTAGTCAAGATTAACATTAACCCAACTATGACAGCATAGCATATCTACCCTTAATTTAACCATGACTCATCAATAGTGACAAGGAATAATCTTACAAAAAGCTAGTAAAACTTAACATAGGATTCCAGTTTAGACAAGCATGCAATGATGGAATAAATAGCTACACATGAATCCTAAAATGGAAGCAAGATGTTCAAGGACACTTGCCTTCATTCGAGGGTTGCTCAAAGTCCTTGAAACTTGATCTTGAAGATTCCTGAACTACTCACCTCCTAATCGACAAACTGGAAAAAGCACACAAGGGAAACCTCTAAGAACAGTATACCAAACAGTACTACAACTAGGTAAAAACCCTATAAAATGATTCTGCACATCGCTACGAATATTTGAGCATGAAAATCGCCCAAATCAGAGCTACAAGCAAAACATTATAAGCTTTTAAAGTTCCACGGGCTAAATTGTAAATTTTACTTAATTTTTAGAGAATAACCGAATAAGTTTTATACTAAAAATTATTTTTATTGAGCACGATGATGTCAAAAAGTGAAATATGAATTATTTTTGAATAGGAAAAAGGGTGGTGGACTAGGTCCACGGATTGTGAACCGAAGGGGGCTTCGGTCCACTAGTCCACCGTGGACCGAGGGAGCCGGTGGCTTGAGCACGGCGACGGGGTGGCCGGAGAGCGGCCGGACCGGTGCTCTAGCAGCTAAACTTCACCGACGATTGGCGGAACTCAAAGAGGGGTGCACGGGGATCATCACCGTGGGGTGCTCAAAGGCTGGGAAGGGTAGTGGACGGCCAACGACGGGGTAGACGGCGGCGGCGGTCGGTGAAGTGTCGAAACGGGCTCCGATGACTCGAACGACGACGGCAAGCCCCGGAGTCGATGCCAGAGAGTCATGCATGGCTAGAACAAGTTAAAACGGTTGGAGATGGCTCGAAAGCGGAGAGAAAGAGCGGCGACACTCTTCACTGGAGTCGAAGAAGAAGGCGTCAGCGACGGCATTTCCAGTGAAAGAAATGAGGGTGAAGGGGTAGCTCGTGTGCAAAACTTAGTGCAGAGGGCAATGGCCGGCTTAAATAGGCGCAAGAGAGGGAGGAAGGGGACCAGCCAACGGTTTCCAAATGGTGAGATAATGGCCATAACTTGGAGTGAATAGAGAGGGAAAGAGGGGAGGGAATCGCAGGCGGTTTCCATGCGGAGCATAAAGGTGAGGAGGGGATCGCGGGCATGCCCTTTTATCGACGAGTAATGGCATGGGAGGCGGTGCATTTGAAACGACCGATGGAAATTGGGCTATGCAAGTGGGCGGAGGGAGGAAAAAGAAAGGTAGCCAGGCTCGTGCGGCTCGGCTGCATGGCTCTACACAGGCCCACGTGTAGAGAGACAGAGGGAGGGGGCAGCTCGAGCACAAGGCAAGGCCAGCTCGAGCGGGCGCGGGGCAAGGCCGGTCTGAGGCCCCACAGGAGAGGGAGGCAGCCCACGTGGGAAAAGGTGAAAGGAGAGAGGGGGAGGCAAGAAATCGGCCCGTGGAAGGGAAAAATCGCTCGGGAGCACTTTTACTATTTTGAGAAGCTTTTCTTTTAAGATTTTGAACTAATTTAAAAAGGGGGTTTAAACGAGCGTTTTCTAGCAAACTTTGCAAACATTTTTCATGCATAAAAACCTATTGCAACTATGACAGTATGAATGCATCAAACTTATATATAATCTATGGAAAAATTAAATTTAGAAATTAATTTCATCTATTGAACAAAATTTGCAACTCCTATTTAAAAATTCTAGCAAAATTTTGAACTATTGAAAACATTGAAATTTAGGGTGTTACAAATAGCTCTACATCCTATGTATTCTTCTCCATCTCCCCCTTTTTACAGAAGATATCCCCTTTATATTCTAGTCATTACAAACAATCATTACAAGCCTACATTCACTATGCCTGCCCTAGGTCCCTGTGGCGCCTGTCCCGTCCATCAGTCGCACGCCTGTTTGTTGCGCCTGGCCTGCCTATCCTGTCGCATGCCTCCCATGCATGCTTGTTGTGCTCCCTGTCACGTTTACGCGCCCATCCCGCAATAATTAATGTCTGCGGGATGGGATAAGGTAACTCTGCACCTACCATGCCGCCTCAGCCGGAGTGAACTACCTAGGGAAGGAAAATGGTGTGAGTAGTGGCATTAAATGAGGTTTGATTGGCCTAGACGAGTATTTGCCCCACGACCAGGAAGGATTGGTCATGGAGAACGTTGTGAAGGCCCTAGTCGTGGTCGCACTAGTGTCGATTGGTCGCGCGGGGGTCATGGGTCAAAGAACAAAAGTGGATACTGCCCAAAGCTGAGTGTTGCGGGCCATCCCAGTAGGGGATCCCTATATTCTTTACATTGAAAGTTCCTAAGTTTACCAATCGTCTGATAGTTAGCATTGTCCACGGGGATCATGACAATAGGCATTGAAACATCTACACATGACATTACGTTGACTTTGCCCAGGTCTGCACCGAGGACCAACTTCTCAACTGAGGGTTTCTACGACAAGTTCACCCTTCGACCGATGAGCCAGCAATCAAGCGAGTGACGTCGATGAAAACCTAACTGGCGACAACTCTAATGACAAGGTAAGTCACTTTATAGATCATTGCGCCAAGGACTACAGCATCGAGTTTGAACCACTCGACTAACAAAGTGATCGCAAAAGCAATATTCGCCACAAGATGGGATCCTCCCCCGCAGCTTGCAACAACATGGATTATCGAGGTACTTACCTGGAGCACTCCGATGACAAATCTATGATGTATTTGGACTCCTCCTATTTTGTAGATTACCCCCGAGAAGTCTTTGCTATTGGAGACGAGGATCATGGTCTGGGCAATCATGATGATGACCCCGAAAACACGTGGGTCCCTGACGCACTGGTTCTGGGGGATGGCCAGCCTCCACAGGCTATGCTCCCCAAGATCTAAAACCCTAATGGAGCATGGGATCTGATGTCTCCTGACCAAAAGTAGGAGGCTTAGTGCTATAGATCTGCAATAGCACGGAGGCTTCTTCTTCTACAAGAGGCTCTTATGCGCCCTCTGACTGTAGATCTGACGACTCTTGCTTTTAAGGGCTGGATCACCTTGATGACTAGAATGACGAAGGAAGCTCTTATTCAGGCCGAGAATTCCCATTGCCATCTCTGAGAATAGCTCTAATCGCTGGAAATCTCACACCACCCCTTCTTGTGGTGGATTAGATTCAGAGAGGGGCAATCCCTATAAGAAGATGGCCTGAGAAGATAACCGAGCAACTACTTGCCGAAGGATCTCGCTAGTTAGAAATCATCCAATCAATGATCTACGTGAAGTAATCAACCAGCAAAGGCACTCAAAGACCCTCGAGGAGGCATCAACTACGACTTAGTGGTTTGATCAGAGGATGTCCTAGCACTGCTCAAGCCAGGGTGACCTCCGACCTTTGTGGGTAGGTCACCCATGGCCACCCGGACCGAGCAATATGCCATCAATGGGTGCCAGGCCTTCTCTCCAGATTTACGCAACATGAACTGGCTGGCACGGTTTTGTCCTCGGTCGATCGAGAAGTACAATGGGAGTACAAATCCCATTGAGTTCCTTTAGATATACACCACGACAATCCAAGCGGTTGGTGGGGACGAGAAGGTAATGGTGAATTACCTCCCCACAGCCCTTGAAGGGGCAGCCAAGACCTGGCTGGCCAACCTATTGCTTGGGACAATGTACTTGTGGGAGCAGCTCTGCAATGTATTCTAAGCTAACTTCTAGGGTACGTACGTTCGCCAAGGCAAGAAAATCGATCTCTACTGTTGTGAGCAAACAGAGAAAGAAACCGTGCATGAGTTCATGCATCGCTTCAGCAACACCCGGAACACCATCCCCAAGATCAGTGATTATGAGGTCATCCAAGCTTTCACTCAAGGGGTTAGGAGCCGGTGGTGCATTGAAGACGTCACAAGGAAGGAACCCAAGATAGTCAGAGAGCTCATGAAGATTGTCAATATGGTGCCCAAGGCCGAAGAGGAGCTCCTCTTTGTCAAGGAGAAGGCCTAGGGTATCAAACGCCCCTTACCTGGGCTCGACAACGACATGACCAAGAGCAAGCACAAGAAAAACTCCAAGGAAGGCAAGGGCAAGAAAACCAAAGCTGATGAGGTTTTGCAGATTTGCCTGACACTCATCCTGGCATTCTCTTTGGTTCATCCTGGGGCAAGAGCTATACACCGGGCACCGGCAAACATGACGACAAGCCTTCATGTGATTTCCACTAGGCTAATAACCATAGCCTCCATGAGTGCTTCCTTTGGAAAAAGATGGTCAAAGCCGAGATCAAGAAAACTGTGGGAAAAACCCAAATCATGGCCCATAGCAGGGACTCTAGCTCTAGCAGCAGCGAGGATGACTCAGACCTGATGTCCTTCCAACCGGATGAGAGAACCGTTGACCACATGATCGGTGGTTCTGCATTCTGTGAGTCCAAGCGGTAATACATGGCGGTGGCTTGAGAAGTCTTAGTTGTTGTCCCCAAGAGTCTCCAAGCCATAAAGTGGTCGAATGTTGAGATCTCCTTTGGGCAGGATGACTGCCTAGAGAACTTCCTACAGCTAGGAAGCTTCTCGATAGTGGTACATGATGGTGAGTGGCAAAGGAGCACAAGATGGGGTCGACGAACTCACCTCAAGCTTTGGTGATACCGGTGAAGCGATGAGATGAGCTGGCGGCGGTGTACAGCAGCATGGCTTAGGCATCAATGGGGAGGGCTCTCCGGCACATGATTGATGACGGTGAGGCTCAGGGAAGCTTCAGTGACCTCGCGCGATGCCTCTAGGTGACTCAGTGATGGTAATGCAGCACGAGAATGGCATCTCGGCGAGCTTGACCGAAAAGCGACAATGGCGGCTTCTGTGTTGGGACAGGGCGCTACAGAGTTGCCCTCACATCAGCGAATTAGGGAAAAGGTTTGGGATGCTCTAGGGATCGTGTAGGGTCACACATATATAGGCGGGCAGAGCTAGAGAGGCTAGGTCAAGTACGGTTGAGACTATAGAGGCAATGGTGCAAACTCGAACTCGATCTCTCTCTTAAATGTACGTGCTTAGAGATAGGGATGACTAAATGTTGTGGGACTCATAGGGATTTGAATCGGAGGCTTTTAGTTGATCTCCCCTATAGATTAGACGCGGATTTGATGGTTGCCACACGAGCTCGTGTTGGAGGCAGACTCTGGCTCAAGGAAGGGGATTGGCATGACATGCGGGCCTGACTAATCAGCGGCTCGGAATGGAGGTGATTAGGTGCGGGTGCGTGTTTTGGAGGCAGAAGTGGCAGGTAGGGCGGCTGGGTTGAGTGTGCGCCGAGCGGGAGAAAGGTGAGCTGCGGCAGCTTGGGCTGGTTGGCCGTGTAGCCCAGGCAGAAGAGAAGGAAGGGAGAGAAAGAAAGGAAGGGCTAGTGGTTCGAGTTGGCTGTGGGAAGGGAGAAAGGAGAGGGGAATGGCTAACTCGGCTGGGCTGGATCAAAGAGAAAAAGAAGGAAGGAGAGATGGATTCGACCTTTTAACTCTAAAAGCTTTTCTCTCATGTATATACACATGTATATTTATAAATACCGCATATATACCACATATATATACTACATTAGCTCACATAACAATCAATCAAGCAATCAATCAAATATATACATATATATCTATAAATATTCTTTTATAGGAAAATAGCACTCAACATATATATGTATTTATACATATAGCACACATACTCACATATATGTGTATACGTATAAAGCACACATACACACTTCGGATTTTTATTTAGTTTTGCAAAACTCTTTTATCTTCTTTGAAAAAGTTTTTAATTTTTTTGGTTTTAAGAATTTGGGCTGTTATAGTAGCTAAGGACCCGAGTACTATACCGTGCAAGGCTTAACCGGCTTGATGGTAGCAAGAGATTTGCATCTTTTTGAGTGTGCCGCGAAGAAGATGTTGAGGGAACTTCCTCCACCGATAAGCACTTAGGAGACCTTGTAGTTGTTGATCGTAAGCTTGCCGAGGTCGACGATGAGGTTTACATCGATCTCTGGTAAGATCGCCGCTAAGGAACCTTGGCCGTCGCTGTCTCTTCACTATCACCGGCGCCATCTATCCTCATCTGCTAGATTCAATCTAAATGTTCTAGATTAAAAGGATTCCATACCCTCTTCATCCACCAATCAAAGAACGCCATGTAGCCAATATAATCCAAGTCAGCTCTTCAGCCATGTCATCACGCCACCTCGCACTACCATGTCAGCAAACCCATGGATGTGTCATGCCACCTCAGCAAGAATGCCCAGATAGCAAGCCCAGTCAGCATTGTTTTTCTTTTTATTGTTTTATTGATGTGATGACATCATAATTGATATATATTGTGCAATAATTAGATTTTTAGTATGAAAATAATTGAGAAAATAAGAATACGTAAGGAATTAATTTCTAAAACTATTTAATAATGTTTAATAGGTATATTTAATTTTTTTAATAGTTTTATATAGTTTTATAATTCTATATAATGTTTTTTTAGTGGAATAATTGCAACACATATATTCCCCTCAATAAAAGTAATTCTAAAATCAGGATAACCTTGTGTAAAATAGTTTTCATGATGTTTATAGTGTTTTATAATTCAAATAAATGTTTGATTCCGCTTAATGTTTTCTTTCTATGATTTAAATGATGTTTTCTTGAATAAAAATAATTCTATAAATAGGATAAAATCTGGAATAATTTTAGTAATGTTTCTATAGTATTATTTAATTATGTTTAATGTTTTTATATAGTTTTAAGTATAGTAATGATAATAAATTCAAGGAAAATTCTGGAAAACTCTTAGCAACATAATTTCACCTGTAGTTAATCTTTTTAGTTCAGTTTTGATCATTAGAAAATCGTAACTTGTTAACCATAGTTCCGTTTTAACCCATACTTTTGCCGGATTGTTCAAAAAAACGTGATCTTGCATGTGATGATATTTATTGTATAATATTTGGTTTCCATTTGGATCTTGATGTTTATTGGTGTGTTGCCTTTTCCCTTATTTTTGTGAGTAGACACCAACGTTTCGGAGGAGCTGCGAGGACTTCAAGATCGAGACCTTGAAGACCCAACTCAGTCAAGTAAAGGTAAGTTGTGTTCTTGATCATATTTATCCCAGTTTTATAAATATTTTTTTTTTACAAACATGCATGCTAATAATATGTTGGGAATCCCAATTGTTAGGCTTTACCCTAGTTTTTCCTTATCATCTTTGTCGCCTTAGTATAGTTTTGTATTATGGAAGGGTAGATGATTTTTAGCCTTACTTTGGGATGGTAATCATGATTATTGTTACACGAACTTAATAATGGTCCTATGCAATAATGCTAAAAATGATGGAATACTTTTTGTAGCAACATGTTATGGGAATTTGAGCAGGTAGTATAATGATATATATGGTTGGGAAAGTGGTAGTATTGCTCAAACCTAAGGACCGGTTCATGGAGTGACCTTTCTGCGTTTATAGTACAACCACAAGCCTGGTATGGGACGAGCCTAGCCAAGTAATTTGCTTACTCTCAGCATAGTGTAGATTAGGCAGAAGAGCGGCGACTAGACGATGTCTTTGGATCCGAAAGGCGCAAGAAGGGGTTTTCATTGTTGAGGTGAAATCAAGCAGCAGTGAAACCTTAGCGGGTAGACATGTGCTAAGAGGGGCATTGTAAAGGCTTTGTAGTGATCTCCTAGCCACACACCTTATGTAGTGCGCAATGTGCCTGATCAACATGGGCAAAATGGAAACTTAGCTCCCCACTCGCGGGTGATGAAATCACGACTTGTGGATAAAGTACAACCTCTGCAAAGTTAAAACTTATTCAGTCGTGCTCACGGTCATGAGCGATATAGAAAACCTACCATGATTATAACTTGATCGTTTAGTTAGTGTGGTCAACTATGGTAGTGGGAACCATAGTTGAGGTATGGGTTAGTCACGATGGTGGGAATCGGGGTTGAGGTGGTTGGTCAGTAGTTTAACTTTGGCGGTGGGAGCCATAGTTGAGGTGTTTGTTGTTCAACCTTGGTGGTTAGAACCTTGGTTGAGGTGGTCAGTTGGTCAGGTCAAGATGGATGGAATCTTAAGGTGGTTTGCTATTCACTTAATTATTATCGCTTTTCAAATTATTTTACTTAAATGTTGTTTTTTGCGAAAGAGCCATTTAGCCTTATCCTAGTTAAAGCCTTCATATGCGTACTATTCCTTCACGACTTGCTGAGTACGACTTGTGTTCATACTTGCTATCACCAAACACTTAGTTGGGCAAGAATTGGAGGACTTCATGGAGGATGTATTCTAGGGAGGTGTTCTACATGAATTTTCCCTGTGGAATTATCAATGAAGATGAAGACTACGCTTAGGATATGTTGCACAGTTTTATTTGATTCTTCGACCCTTGAAGGTCATTCGTGTATGACAGTTTATTTGATTAAGGAATGGATATTGTAATGATTAGTATCAATAAAGTCACTATGTGTTAGGATGGATTTCTGGGCTCAACACATACATGAGATTGGTTTGTTTCTTAGACCAGTCTTCACAGTCACTCTTATTGGCCAGATATCGTTCCCTGTTACCTTCGGGAAGCATGATAACTTCTGGACAGAGAAGATTCTATTCGATGTGGTTGATTTTGAGATGGCATACAACACCATCTTGGGATGAACAAATCTAGCCAAGTTCATGGCTACCACATACTACGCCTACCAGTGTGTGAAGATCCCGGGAACCAAAGGGGTCATCACCATCCGGGGTTGCCCTAAGGCATGTCTTTCTGTGACAAGCGGAGCCTCAATATGGCATCTCAACACTGACATAGAAAGGAACCCAAGATGGCGCATTTGCCCGATCTTCAGAAAGGTAATATGATAAGTCAATTGGTAGAGCTTCGACGTTGATGATCCAAAGGCTCTAAACAGAACAGATCGAGGACCCTCGCAACCACTACACCACTACTCCGTGCTTATCAACCATGTCAAGACATGGTTAACCTCTCCAAGAAGGTTTTTCCTGCAAGCGAATTGAGAACACAAGCAAGAACAGGTAGATGCAATTTGAATATTGCTAATTACCAATGAAGTACTCGAGTTTGGGGTTCAACAAACCGATAAGCAGCGAAACTGTCTAAAATAGAATAATATAAGCTAAAACCGAGTCTAAACTATGACGGCTACTGTACATTTATAGGGGGGACCAGAGGGGGTCAACTTAGAGTTGTGCAGTCATGGAAAGATGCATGCACAACCTGGACTCCGACCTTGCCATGATTACAAAACCCGATAGGGTCCAAATCAGTGATGCAACACCTTATTCCTTTGACTTTGACTAAACTATAAGGATATTTGGTCGAGTTTATATCCATTGAAAAGGGCTCGTTGTAAGCTTTCCAGAATGTCCAAGATTTCCTAAAACGGACTTCGTATGAGAGTTATACCCGTTTTACTGATGTGATGTCCTTGGACTCGATGACGACCAAGACCACAACCTCGACCATGACTAGAGCTCAGCCTCGAGTCTAGGTAGACTTGGCCTTCAAAGGGTGACGTTGAGGTAAGGTTGTGCTACTTCTCCCATGTTTCTAAGCAATAAAAAATCATAAGAATTTAGTTGTAATCCATCCAAGGAAGCATGAACAGCAAGGGACGAGTTCACCTAGTGGTCTAATTGTCATGCACGTCCTCTTGTAATTGGACCTTGTATGATTTGAGGATTATTAGCGGTATTGATCGTATCCAAAGGAGCTATGGGCTCATCACAAGAGCTCAAGATTAAGGTGAATGAGAAGCCTTCAGCATGACCACAACCACAACGCTTCAACAAGCAAACCAGATAATCTGGGGATCTGGTTCCACAACTAGTCCAGAGCCCATGTAACAGCGCTGTGCTATCCCTGAAGTATTAGGATCCCTGCTTAATGGCTTAATCTAGTCTATGTCATTTATGTTTAAGATATTAGGTCTACCTAGGGTTATGCAGCCATGGAAAGATGCATGCACAACCTGGACTCCAACCTCGACATGATTACAAAACCCGATAGGGTTCAGAACGGTGATGCAACATATTATTCCTTTGACTCTAACTAAACTATAAAAAATATTTGGTTGAGCTCATATCCATTAGAAAGGGCTCATCGTAAGCTTTCCAGAATGTCCAAGATTGCCAAAAATGGACTTCATATGAGAGAGTTATGCTCGTTTTACTGACGTGCTATCCTGGGATTTGATCGCAACCACGACCTCGACCACGACTAGAGCTTAGCCTCGAGCCGAGTAGACTTGGCCTTTGAAGGGTGACATCTGGGTAAGGTTGTGCTGCTTCTCCCATGTTCCTAAGCAATAAAACATCATAAGGATTTAGTAGTAATCCATCCAAGGAAGCATGTACAGCAAGGAACGAGTTCACCTGGTGGTCTAATTGTCGTGCACGTGCTTTTGTAATTGGACCTTGTATGATTTGATGATTATTGGCGGTATTGATCGTATCCGAAGGAGCACATCATCCTCCCCCTCTTGAATTGGAATTGTCCTCAACTAAAGCTCGTATTCTTCTCCCAAGTAAGGCTTCAAATCTGAAATGTTAAATATGGGACTAACCCCAACATCTACAGGTAGATCTAATTTTTATGTATTGTCATTGATTATCTCAATTATCTTAAATGGTCCATCAGCTCTAGACATCAACTTTGAATTTCTTAGTTCTGGAAACCTATCCTTCCTCAAATACAACCAAACTAAATCACCCAGTTCAAATTTTATTTCCTTCATACCTTTACTTTCAGCAATCCTATACTTTTTAGTCATACTCTATATATTCTTTTTAGTTATTTCATCCAACTTAAGAATAAATTCAGCACGTTTCTTAGCATCTAAATTAAGTCTTTCAAAAGTAGGCAAAGGTAGTAAATCAATAGGAGCATTAGGATTAAATCCATATATTGCATGGAACGGACTTACCTTGGTGGTGGACTGTACCGAACTACTGTAAGAAAATTCCATATGCGGTAAACACTCTTCCCACATCCTCAAATTTTCTTTAGAACAGCCCGTAACATGGTCGATAATGTACGGTTGACAACCGCTATTTGACTGTCAGTCTGGGGATGACATGTAGTAGAAAACGACAGCTTTGTCCCCAATTTCTTCCAAAGTGATATCCAAAAGTGACTCAAAAACTTTGTGTCACGATCCGAGACAATAGTATTAGGCACTCCATGTAGTGAAATGATTTCCCTGAAAAACAAATCAGCTATGTTTGTAGCATCATCGCTCTTGTGACAGGGTATAAAATGTGTCATTTTAGAAAATCTATCCATAACTACAAATATGCTATCCCTCCCCTCATTGTCCTAGACAGTCCTAAAATAAAATCCATAGAAATATCCTCTTATGGCGCACTAGGAACAGTAAGAGGCATGTAAAGACCATGTGGATTCAAGCAAGACTTAGCTTTATTGCAAGTGGTGCACCGAGACACGTAGCGTTCGATATCTCGTCTCATCTTTTCCCAAAAGAAATGGACAGTCACACATCTTTAGTCTTCTTTGCTCAAAAATGTACCATCAATCCTCCTCCATGCACCTTCTATAACAACAAAAGATGAACAGAGCTAGCTGAAATGCATAGCTTGTTAGCACGATAGAGCAATCCTTCATTCAGCACATATTTATTCCATATTTTCCCTTCTTTACAATGTTCAAGCACTTCTTTAAAGTCTAAATCTGCAGCATATCAGTCCTTAATGTTCTCTAAACCAAAAATCTTATGATCAAGTTGAGATAACATGGTATAACGCCTAAAATGCGCATCAGCAATCACATTGTACTTTCCTTTCTTATGTTTTATGACATATGGAAACGACTCAATAAATTCTATCTGTTTAGCATGTCGTTTATTCAGTTTAGCTTGACTTCTAATATATTTCAGCGATTCATGATCAGAATGTATAACAAATTCTTTCGGCCATAGATAATGTTGCCAAGTTTCAAGCACACGAACTAAAGCAAACAACTCTTTATCATAGGTAGAATAATTCAGACTTAGCCCACTTAATTTCTAGCTAAAATAAGAAACAGGTTTACCTTCATGAATTAACACACCTCCAATTTCAATCCCACTTGCATCACATTCTAGTTCAAAGGTCTTACCAAAATCAGGGAGTTGGAGCAATGGTGCATGGGTGAGCTTCTCTTTCAACAACTTGAATGCCTTTTCTTGTGCAGGTCCCCATTTGAAAACCACTCCTTTCTTGGTCAATTCATTCAATGTGGCAGCAATGGTGCTGAAATCTCGCACAAAGCACTAATAGAAATCCGCAAGACCATAAAAGCTTCTCACTTGAGTAACAGTATTAGGGGTTAGCAAGTTCTTTATGGCTTCAATTTTTGCTGCATCCACTTCTATTCCCTGTGGAGTAGCAACATAGCCAAGAAAAGAGACTCAATCCGTGCAAATGATGCACTTTTTGAGGTTACCGAACAAACATGCATCTCTCAAAGCTTTAAAAACAGCACGTAAATGATCAAAGTGTGACTGGCTATAAATCAAGATATCATCAAAGTATACCACCACAAATCTTCCAATGAAAGCGCGCAAAACTTTGTTCATCAATCGCATGAAATTACTAGGTGCATTAGTTAACCCAAAAGGCATTACTAACCACTCATACAAGCCAAACTTAGTTTTAAATGTAGTTTTCCATTCATCTCCAAGTTTCATCCTAATTTGGTGGTATCCACTTTGCAAATCAATTTTAGTAAAAATTATAGAACCACTCAACTCATCAAGCATATCATCTAACCTAGGGATAGGGTGACAATATCTTATAATAATATTATTAATGGCTCTACAATCAACACACATATGCCAACTACTGTCTTTCTTAGGAACCAAAAGAACAGGAACAACACAAGGACTAAGACTTTCTCGTACGTACCCGCAATCCAAAAGGTCTTGGACTTGTTGCTGAATTTCCTTAGTCACTTCCAGGTTGGTTCTATATGCAGCACGGTTTGGCAAAGTTGCTCCCAGAATCAAATCAATTTAATGTTTCATCCCTCGAATTGGTGGTAATCCTAGGGGAACTTCAGCTGGAAATACGTTCAAAAACTCCTGCAAAATGCTAGCAACAGCAGGAGGTAAAGAGCTAGATATATTCTCGAGTGAAACTAAGGCCTCTTTGCATATAAAAGTGTAGCATAACAGCTTATTAGCATAAATTTCAGCAAAATCAGATTTAGTAGCAAGCATAACATACCCTTTTAGTCTAATTCCATCGGACATAGAAGTTGTTGTTGCTTTCTCCTTTTTGGGTGGAAAAACTTTTTCCGCTACTTCTTATTTTTCAGATTCATTCTCAAACTCTTTTATCTTATTTTCAGCTATCTTTAGTTCACATTTCACAATTCAGTAGGGGTTAAAGGTAGAAAAGTTATTTTCTTTTCTTTATGCATAACGGTGTACTGATTACTTCTACCATGATGTATTGCATCAGTATCAAACTCCCATGATCGTCCTAACAAAAGTGAACATGCTTGCATGTGCACTACATCGAAATCAGCACAATCGTGGTATGGACCAATAGAAAAATGCACCCTAACTGTTTGCATTACCTTCAACTTACCACTGTTGTTGAACCATTGAATATGATACGGGTGAGAATGATTTCTTGTCGGCAAGGCAGCTTCTTGATCATATATGAACTTACCAAGTTATTGCAGCTTCCTCCATCAATAATAACTAGAATACAATAATTCTTGACTGTGAGGAACATCTGAAAATAATTATAGCATTGTAGCTGTTCCGCTTGCTCCATTTGAGTACTTAACACTCGCTGCACAATGAGTATCCTATAATTCTTTGTAGCAGCTGCTCTCAATTCTTCCTCATTGTTGATATCCATCTCATGTCCATCCTCATCACCTGCATGGTTAGCTACAAGAGCATATTCATCCTCAACATCACTAGCACTTACATATTCACCATCTTCTGTTACAATGCACGTGAGCTGACTTGGGCAATCCTTCATGATATGACCCATCCCCTTACATCGGTGGCAAATAATCCAAGTTGTGCGACCAGTTGAGGCAACCAAAGAAGAGTTCTTCACTGGACTCTACATACTTACGGATTTGCTTACCTCGGGAGCGTGTGACGGTGTCGAAGGTACTTCTGAATGCGCCCTACTCGAGAAGGGGGTAGCAGACCATGTAGCTGAACGTGGGGTTGTTTTGACTTGTCCCAGTGTTGATTTGGAAGTAGTCGTGCTTCCAAAATTGCTCCTTAACCTCTGTTGTCGTCCCTGCAATTCTTTTTCTACCAAACACGCAAGTTGGAACAATCTAGGAACACTACCATATTGTTTGTAATCAACTATGTACTGAATTTCACGCCTTAACCCTCCATAAAGCGTGCCATTGCAGCCTCTTTATCCTCAATAATATCACAACCCAACATACTAATTTGAAGCTCCTGATAATATTCTTCTACGGATCTATCACCTTGGTTTAAACGCTGCAATTTCTTACACAAATCACGTTTAAAAGAGGATGGAATAAATCTATTACGTATAGCAATATTTAAAGCATTCCATGTAGTAGGCACTAATTCGTCAATGCATCTATTCCACCAGATGATTGTAAAATTTTTAAATTCACTAGTGGCTTGCCTATGCACTTCATGAACTAAATGAGCATTAAACTTCTATTCTATCGTCATCTCCCAATCTAAATATCTTTCAGCATCATAAACACCCTCAAAAGATGGTATAGTAAACTTAACCTTAGCAAATGGATCATCATTAATATGTGGGTTATGTTCCTGAAAATTATTACCTCTCATACCTTGACGGTTGAAGTTCAATCGGTTCCTTTGTTGTTCATTAAAGGCGTCTCGTTCTTGTCTCAAAATTTCATCATCCATGATGGACTCCTCTTGTTCATAGGCTGCACCATGAGGATCCACTCGACCATTGTTCGGTGTCGGATTAACCAATCGGTCAAAATTGCAATGCTTTCATTGAGTCGCTGCAATGTGGTATTGGTTCCTGCAAGCTTCTTGTAAATGTCATCATTACTAGTTTGTCGATAATCATCCAACAACATTATGAGTTCTTCCCTCAAAACACACTCCTGTGCATTCGATGCTTCTCTTGCCATGGTTAGTCGAAGATAGAAAACATCGAAAGATAGATTATCCCCATCAACTACTAGCTGGTGGAGGTGGAGTTATACACTCTCAAGTGTCTTACCACGCTCTTGCAAGTGTTCTTACCAATCACCGCAGTTGGCACAACCGGTGGCTGGTTTGTGATACCTTATCGGATGCGAGTAAGGTAGTTGCAAGGGGAGAAACCATTCTGATCGAGAGAAGGTGTAGCTTGGATAGGCAATATTTAGTAGCAAGGAATGACAATAATTGAAATCAGATTAGCAAAGGGAATAAAAGTCCACAGTACTCGTCATAGTTACTGGCCCGAACACGTTCCTAGAACTAGCTCAAGCAAGCTGAAAACTATAACAAGTACAAGCACAATGGAATAAAATTCGCAATGTAGACTGATTATCTTTTTTGAATTCTCTCTCTCTCTCTTCTTTTTTTTGCACTCTTTGCTTCTTCTTTTTTGGCACTCTTTGCTTCTTTTTTTTTGCACTCTTTGCTTCTTTTTTTTTATACTCTTTGCTTATTGCTTGCTTTTATTTTGCGAATGTGACACAAACTCATACTCTTCTACTGACTTTTCTAAGTCAAAAGACGTATATGGGTCACAAACATTTTCAGGAGAGCAGGGGTACAAAGGTAATAAAAAGATCAGTAAAAGGTGGATGACTCTAACTAAGTGGTCGGATCCGAGAAGGTGGGCGAATCTTACTAGGTGGTTGCGGCCACTAGGTGGTTGGACCTGAGTGGGTTGTCGGAGTTACTGGTCAGAACCCCGAGTGGGTGGTTGGAGTGACTAGTGGTCGAACCCGAGTAGATGGTCGACTCGATTAGTGGTCCAACCGAGTAGATTGTGGAATTCGAGTAGGGGATCGAACATAACTAGTGGTCGAACCTGAGTTGATAGTCAAACCCGACTAGTCGTCAAAGCGGAGTAGGTGGTCAAACACGACTAGTAGTTGAACCCGAGTTGATTGTCGATCTCTCTCACTCTCTCTCTCTCTCTCTCTCTCTCTCGCTCTGAACTTTGGCTACATTTGTTTCAGCTATGGTGGTCGGAGTACCTGTCGAACCCCGAGTGGATGGTCGGAGTAACTGTTTGGAACCCTGAGTGGGTGGTCAGAGTGACTAGTGGTTGAACCCGAGTAGATGGTTGACTGGACTAGTGGTCGAACTCGAGTAGATGATCAAACACGACTAGTGGTTGAACCCGAGTAAGTTGTCGAATTTGAGTAGGTGATCAAACACAACTAGTGGTCGAACATGAGTTGATGGTCAAACTCGACTAGTGGTCGAAGCAGAGTAGGTGGTCGAACACGACTAGCAGTTGGACCCGAGTTGATTGTCGAACTTGACTAGTGGTCGACACGGCCTGTGACACAATCTCGACTAAAGAAGACAAGGGCAAATCGAGATACACGACGACTAAGATAGCAAAGACATGATACTAGAAACTAGAACACGATGACTTGACCAACAACAAAGACACTGACGATGGACTCAAACTCGACAACATGAAAACTAAAAACAAAATTATGAAAAGCTCAAAGTGGTTTGGACAGCGGAAAAACTATGATCTAAATATTTTTGTGGGGCAATTTTTCTGGACTCTAGGTAATGGAAAATGATGAAACAAAGGAGATGAGATTACCTAATGGGCAACTGAGGCTCTGATACCACTTGATGCACATTTGCCTGATCTTCCGAAAGGTAATATGATAAGTCGATTGGTGGAGCTTCGACGTTGATGATCCAAAGGCTCCGAACAGAACAGATCGAGAACCCTCGCAACTACTACACCACTACTCCGTGGTTATCAGCTGTGCCAAGACGCAATTGACCTCGCCAAGAAGGCTTTTCATGCAAGTGAATCGATACCACAATCATGAACAAGTAGATGCAATCTGAATATAGCTAATTACCAATGAAGTACTCGAGTTTGGGGTTCAACAAACTGATAAACGGTGAAACTATCTAAAACAGAATAATCTAAGCTAAAACTGAGTCTAAACTATGATGGCTACCGTATATTTATAGGGCGACAAGACGGGGTCATCCTAGGGTTGTGCAATCGTGGAAAGATGCATGCACAACCTGGACTCCGACCTCGACACGATTACAAAACCCGACAGGGTCTAGATCGGTGATGCAGCACCTTCTTCCTTCAACTTTGACTAAACTATAAGGATATTTGGTCGAGCTCATATCCATTGAAAAGGGCTTGTCGTAAGCCTTCTAGAATGACCAAGATTGACTAAAATAGACTTCGTATGAGAGTTATACCCGTTTTACTGATGTGATGTCCTTGGACTCGACCACGACCACAACCTCGACGATGACTAGAGCTCAGCATCGAGTCTAGGTAGACTTAGCCTTCGAAGGGTGACATCCATGTAAGGTTGTGCTGCTTCTCCCATGTTCCTACGCAATAAAACATCATAAGAATTTAGTAGTAATCCATCCAAGGAAGCATGAACAGCAAGGGACGAGTTCACCTGGTGGTCTAATTGTCATGCACGTGCTTTTGTAATTGGACCTTGTATGATTTGAGGATTATTGACGGTATTGATCGTATCCGAAGGAGCCATGGGCTCATCACAAGAGCTCAAGGATTAAGGTGAACGAGAAGCCTTTATCATGACCAAAACCACAACACCTCGACAAGCAAACCAGATAATCCGGGGATCTGGTTCCACAACTAGTTCAGAGCCCATGTTACAGCGTTGTGCTATCCCCGAAGTATTAGGATCCCTTCTTATTGGCTTAATCTAGTCTGTGTCATTTATGTTTAAGATAATAGGTCTACAATAGCTCATAAAATATCAATTAGCTCTATAAGTCCCAAGTGTAAGTACTAAGAGTACCTTCATAATAATAAATATCATATTGCCTAGAAAGTTGCTTCAATACTTTTCTGCCGTACTTGTCTTCCTGTGCATTCTAATGCCGAATAACGGGGTAAGCCGCCTCCTAGGGACCTCATCCCATGCACGCACTTGGGGTTGTAGAAAGTTTTTCTACGACCCAAAGGTAATATGAGCTCTCTCACTTTATTACTTTATTCATTTAGATTGCCTACCCAGAAAACCTTTTCGAGTAGTCAGTTGGGGGATTAATGGTACTTAGTACTGGAAACCGAAAATGACATATTGTATACATTCTAAAAGTAGATTCTAATCATAAGGAAGGAATTGTTATGTTGCGACTTCGGGGTTGTGAAAAGGTTCCTTATCGTGTTCCACAAGTGCCCACAGGTTATGATGAAGGTGATATGCCCTAGAGGCAATCATAGAGATGATTGTATCATACGTCTGTGTTCATGTGCTACCCAATAATGTGTTATTCAAAGAGCGACTATCATTTACATTGATTGGCAAGTATGTGACTTGTTCATGAAACTCTTTATTTATATCATGATGTTATTCTTAGTCGATCCCTGGTCGCATATTATTGTGATAATACATAAGACAAGCACATATATTGAATGATGATCATATTTCATGGATCATAGGTATAAAGATACCAGGTCAATAATGTGGATATTTATATTAAAGAACATGATGTTGGATAGACCCACCTTGAGATACACCTGGGATTGTTATTTATGATGTGCCATCAGTTGTTATCTCAAATGGTGTACCTGCAGGATGATGAGGACATCACTCCCTCGGATACATACAATGATCCTCCATTGAACTTTCAAGGTCCAATCACAAGAGCTCGCGCACGACAATTAAATTTAGAGGTGAGCTCGTTCCTAAGCAACTCTTTATATAATTTTGAGAATAGATTACTACCTAATGATTATGTACCTAATGATTTTGAGAATGGATTTGGTACTTGCAACACTTTAGGCCAGCAACGAGAACAAGTACTTGGGACTATAATTCAGCATTACTATCTGTTTCTGATTTGTGTTCCACATATACATATTTGTTCTCTTTGTGTGCCTTCCAAGCCCCACAGATTCTTCTGAACAGCACTGGTTTGCATCCCTGCAATCGCTCGCACGCCTTCCAGGTATCCTTTGCTTTGCTGGTAAGAACCCTGGTAAGAGCTTGGTAAGGTGTCTACCTTTGCTGATCTTGATTGAGAGGCACCACTCCACCTTTGTAGTACGATTATTAGGGATAACCTTCACTGTTTGTTGTTGTGTTTGTTTCCACAATGTCAGTTGAAGGAGATAAAACGCCAAAGGACTTCAAGGAGTGTGTCAGCCAAGAGCAGCTACAAGCTGTTGTAGACAATGCTCAGAAGGAGATGAGGGAGACAGTCATCAAGGCTGTCACTGAAGCGATAATTGAGATGAAACTCGCAAACGCGGTTGAGCGGGTGGACAAACGGTTATCCGACCTCACCGACAGGGTAAATGCTTTGGAAAACCGTCCTGTGCACAACGAAGATGTGAATGGAAGCAACACCGGTGATGAGTTGTATGATGACGATGTTAATGTTGATCCAGCGGCGACATTGCAAAACAGATTACGGCGTCGTCTTCGCACTAACACCACAGGTATGGGTGGCGTTCCACATCACCACCACCATCGAGGTATGTATAATCGAGCTCCTGAAGATCCTTATGCTAAGGTTAAATTTACTATACCTTCTTTTTCGGGACATTATGATGCTGAGGGATATCTTGATTGGGAGATGACAGTAGAGCAAAAATTTAGTGCCCATCAAGTACCTGAACAACATAGAGTTAGACAAGCCACTAGTGAGTTTAAAGATTTTGCTATTATTTGGTGGACTGGTTTAGCTACAGATGGTGCCACACCTCGTACATGGGAAGAGCTTAAGGTTGCTATGCGTGATAGATTTGTTCCCCCATCTTATCATAGAGACTTGCGTAAGAAATTGATGCGCTTAGAACAGGGAGATAAATCTGTGCAGGATTATTATGGTGAGCTTCAAAAGGGCTTGATGCGTTGTGGCATAGTAGAGGGAAACGAAGATTCTATTTGTCGATTTTATTCGGGTTTGAGACGTGAAATCCAGGATATTATTGATTATAAAGAATTTAACAATGTCAACCAGTTGTTTCAGTTTGCTATGCTTGCAGAGAAGGAGTTGCAGGGGCGTGAGCAGCAGGGCAAGTACAAGGCCAGCACCACATACACGCCGCGCACAGGACCATCCTTTGGGCTGTCCAAACCATCCACTTACAGGGCTCCCTCACCAGCGAGCAAGCAACAAGCAGCTACGGCACCAAATCCGGTCACTACACGACCTTCAGGCTCAGGTAAAAATTCTGTTTTGCAGGGACCTTCCAAGAGTGCTTCCTCTGTTGCATCAACGGGACGCACCTCTGGCATTCAATGCCGTCGCTGCCATGGATTCGGTCATGTGCAGAAGGATTGCCCAAGTCAGCGGGCATACATTGCAACGGAAGATGGGTACATCAGCGCCTCTGACATTGAAGAAGAAGAAGAACCAGTTGTTGAGGAGAGCAACGAAATCTTGGGCAGTGATGACACAGCGACCTATAGGAGCATCATTGTGCAGCGGGCGCTCAGCACAAAGGTACAACAACCAGAGAAGCTGCAACGCCATAACTTGTTCCAGATTTTCTTCGTCATCCAAAATCGGCGAGCACGTGTCATCATCGATGGAGGTAGTTGTAATAATTTGGTGAGTTCAGATTTGGTCAAGAAGCTTGGCTTGACCACACGCCAACACCCCCATCCATATAATCTTCAGTGGTTTAATGATGCTGGAAAAGCTAAGGTAACACAAACTTGCAGAGTTTCTTTTTCCATTGGTTCCTATGCTGATTATGTTGACTGTGATGTGGTACCTATGGAAGCTTGCTCACTTTTATTGGGTCGACCTTGGGAATTTGATAATGATGCTATACACCATGGTAGAAGTAATACATATACTTTTATGCATAAAGGAAAGAAAATTACTTTGGTTCCTATGACCCCTGCTGAAATTGTACAAGCTGATAAAGAACGAGCTGCTAATTTGCGTGATACTAAATCTGAAAATCAGCAAGTTGCTAATTCTCTTTACCCACCTAAAAAGGATAAGTCTACACCTAGTTCTAAGGTAGAGGGCATAAAATTGAAGGGTGGTGTTATGCTTGCACTAAAAAGTGACCTTGCTGAAATTTCTAATAATGATATTTGCTACACCTTGGTTTGCAAACGAGTTTTGTATTCGCTTGATGATGTTATTAGTTCGATACCTCCTGCTGTCACTAACCTTTTGCAGGAGTATGAGGATATTTTCCCAGCTGAGATACCCCCGGGACTGCCACCTATGAGAGGGATAGAGCATCAAATCGATTTGATCCCGGGAGCAACATTGCCAAATCGTGCTGCGTATCGAGCCAATCCCGAGGAGACTAAGGAAATTCAGCGGCAAGTCCAAGAGCTTTTGGACCGCGGGTATGTACGTGAGAGCCTTAGTCCTTGTGCTGTTCCTGTGATTTTGGTTCCTAAGAAAGATGGTACTTGACGTATGTGTGTTGATTGTAGAGCCATCAATAACATTACTATTCGATATCGCCATCCTATTCCTAGACTTGATGATATGCTTGATGAGTTGTGTGGCTTTGTAATTTTTACAAAGATCGACTTGCGTAGTGGTTACCACCAAATTAGAATGAAACTTGGAGATGAATGGAAAACAGCTTTCAAAACTAAATTCGGATTATATGAGTGGTTAGTAATGCCTTTTGGTTTAACTAATGCACCTAGCACTTTCATGCGTTTGATGAATGAGGTTTTAAGAACTTTTATTGGACGATTTGTGGTGGTTTACTTTGATGACATATTGATTTATAGCAAGTCTTTGGATGAACATATGGATCACTTACGTGCTGTTTTTAATGCTTTACGTGATGCACGTTTATTTGGTAACCTTGAGAAGTGCATCTTTTGCACGGATCGAGTCTCTTTTCTTGGCTATGTTATTACTCCACAGGGAATTGAGGTGGATGAGATGAAAATTGAAGCCATAAAGAGTTGGCCGGTGCCCCAAAACATCAAACAGGTGAGAAGTTTTCTTGGACTTGCAGGTTTTTATCGTCGTTTCGTGAAGGATTTCAGCGCCATTGCTGCCCCCTTACACGAGTTGACAAAGAAAGGTGTGGTGTTCCATTGGGGTAAGGCACAAGAGGAATCCTTTGACACTTTGAAGGACAAGCTTACGCACGCGCCATTGCTGCAACTTCCAAATTTTGGTAAGACCTTTGAGCTAGAATGTGATGCTAGTGGAGTTGGCATTGGAGGTGTTTTGATGCAAGAAGGTAAGCCCGTTGCATACTTTAGCGAAAAATTGCATGGCCCTGTTCTTAATTACTCTACGTATGATAAGGAATTGTATGCACTTGTACGTTCTTTAGAGACGTGGCGTCATTATTTGTGGCCTAAAGAATTTGTTATACATTCAGATCATGAATCGCTTAAGTATCTTCGTTCTCAAAATAATCTGAATCGTAGACATGCTAAGTGGGTTGAATTTATTGAATCTTTTCCTTATGTTATCAAACACAAGAAAGGGAAGGATAATATAATTGCTGATGCTTTGTCTAGACGATATGCTTTGTTGTCCCAACTTGATTATAGAATTTTTGGACTTGACTCAATAAAAGAACAATATGTGCTTGATCCTGATTTTAAAGATGTATTGCTGAACTGTAAAGAGGGACGTACATGGAACAAGTTTGTGATCAATGATGGATTTGTGTTTAGAGCTAACCGTCTATGCATTCCAGTTGGTTCCGTTCGTCTTTTGTTGTTGCAGGAAGCACATGGAGGAGGATTGATGGGACATTTTGGTGCTAAGAAGACGGAGGCTATGTTGGCCACACATTTCTTTTGGCCAAAGATGAGGAGAGATGTTGAGCGGTTCGTGGCACGCTGTACCACATGTCAAAAGGCTAAGTCTCGCTTGAATCCACATGGTTTGTATATGCCTCTTCCTGTTCCTTCTATTCCTTGGGCAGATATTTCGATGGACTTTGTTTTGGGATTGCCTAGGACTAAGAGAGGGAGGGATAGCATTTTTGTTGTTGTGGATCGTTTTTCTAAGATGGCACATTTTATACCTTATCATAAAAGTGATGATGCCGTTTATATTGCTGACCTCTTTTTCAAAGAGATTGTTCGCTTGCATGGTATGCCTTCTACTATTGTTTCAGATCACGACGCTAAATTTTTGAGTCACTTTTGGCGCACTCTATGGAATAAGTTGGGTACAAAACTATTGTTTTCTACTACTTGCCACCCACAAACTGATGGCCAAACGGAGGTAGTGAACCGCACTTTGGGTACCATGTTGAGAGCTATTTTGAAGAAAAATTTGAAGATGTGGGAAGAATGTTTGCCCCACGTGGAGTTTGCTTATAATCGGGCAACACATTCTACCACCAAGGTAAGTCCTTTTCAGGTAGTGTATGGTTTTACCCCTCGCGCTCCTATTGATCTTTTGCCTTTACCTACCACTGAAAGAACACATAGTGATGCTAGTGCACGTGCTGATTTTATTCGTAAGTTGCATGAAACAACTAAAATAAATATCGAAAAGATGAATGAAAAGTATAGAATTGCTGGTAGTGAAGGTAGGAAAGAAGTCAAACTTGAACCAGGTGATTTAGTGTGGTTACATTTAAGAAAAGATAGGTTTCCAGAGCTGCGTAAGTCTAAATTAATGCCAAGAGCTGCTGGTCCTTATAAGATAATTGAGAAAATAAATGATAATGCATATAAACTTGAGTTGCCACCCGAGTTCGGGGTTAGTCCTTCTTTTAACATTGCAGATTTGAAACCTTACTTGGGAGCCGATGATGAGCTTGAGTCGAGGACGACTCCAATTCAAGAGGGGGAGGATGATGAGGACATCACTCCCTCGGATACATACAATGATCCTCCATTAAACTTTCAAGGTCCAATCACAAGAGCTCGCGCACGACAATTAAATTTAGAGGTGAGCTCGTTCCTAAGCAACTCTTTATATAATTTTGAGAATAGATTACTACCTAATGATTATGTGTTGGTTAGGAATCATGGAGAGGACAAGAAGACACATAGAGGAAGGCTTGGAGGCATGGAGGAGCAGCTAGGACGTCCAACAACAGCAGGAGGTCCAGTCCAACTCGAGTCCGAATCAGCCTCGACCTCCAGGACCAGCGAGCAGTAAAACGGACGTTCAGGACGCATCCGGACTCCGATTTCGACGATTCACATATGGTTGGAAAGATAATTTCATAAGGAAACCAATGGCGTTGGTTTGAGGTCCAAATTCCTTCTGAGTCAACGGGAAACGTCGAAACAAGTCAGCGTCCAGAATCTGTCCCGGTGCTGCGTCACCGTTTTTGGTCCGTTGGGCCATGTATCGTGTTGGAGTCCATTAGGGACACGTCCAGGGGTCTTTGGCCGACCCTAATCCTTTATATACAGTAGCCGCCGCCCTATTTAGGGTTGGGTTTTGCTTAGATTATTCTGTCAAGAACAGTTTCGCCGTTTCGTCGGTTTGTGAGACCCCAACTCGTGAGATTAATCATTCATCTGCAATTTGGTTGCATTCTTCCTTGTTCTTGCTTGTGTTCTTCGATTCGCAGGCAAGGATTTTAGCCTTCTTGGCGAGGTCAACCGTGCAACGCCAGTTGATAACCAGAGGAGACGTGGTGCTGCGATTGCGGGGTTTCGGATCGTGTTGTTCGGAAGCCGGATCGACTTGTGTCTCGTTTCCACCAAATCGAGAGTTACCAGAACCTTTCGGAAGATCGGGAACCCTTGTTTATATTACAGGATCCTTAGACCTGAGATCGTCATTGATTTCTAAAACATGTAGTGGCATACTTTGAGGCTGCCAAACGCTATTCCATAACTGGGTAGTCATAAAGGTAGTTTTCGGGCTTTTCATGAAACATGTCATGGGGTATAAGCGATCAAGATGGAATTTGCCCCTCCTTGATAAGGGTGATATCTTTGGACCCCTCAAGATAATTGGATTGAGAAAGTGCATGACCATGCCAATATGATTGAAGAGTTCATTATGATTAATCCACTATTTGATCGATTGAATAGTCAGGCTATCACAAGGGTGGCACGTATCTCGCCTTGAGCTTAACTGGTATCGTGAGGCGAAGGGATCGTAGTTGTTTATACATGAACCTAACGGGTCACACACTTAATGGGTTGGAACAAAACATGCAAATTGGATTTGTATATGGGTTTTGGTTGGATTGTGATCCATGAGAAGTTAGAGTCCTAAAGGGCTTCCAACGTGAGAGCCCACTGGCAAGCTCTATATAAGGAGAGGCGTGGGTAGGACGTGCAGATGTTGAGCCACTCCGAAATCCTAGCCATAACCTTCCACATGATCTCCCAAAACCCTAGCCGTGTGGATACCGTAGAGGCACTGCTGCTATTGCGGTGCTGATCTTCTCGGTGAGTTGAACGTGACATGGTCGCGGAGTTGGTCGAGGAGCACGACTATCTGCTCGGAGTTGCTCGAGGAGCACGACCACCTGCTCGGAGTTGGTCGAGGGGCATGACCATCAGTGCGGGGCTGGTTGTGGATCTGATTGAGAAGCTGCTTGAGGAGTTTGACACGCACAACATTCGATCGGTCTACTCCAACTCTTCTTCTACTGCACTGCGCGTCGAGCAGTAACAATCTATGATCTCCTACTAGCATGATTTTCATGGGTGAATTGGTAGATATTTTTTGTTTTAGTCTAGCGTAGCCTGCCATTCCATAACATATGATGCCTTCTACTCAGGTAGACCTAAGGCTAACCATAATAAGCACTCCGATTAGTGACTAACTGGTCCTGAACTAATCGATGGGAGAACTATGTAAGGATATCATGATATGCTGTCAAACGTGTCCAGCACTCAGTACCCGCATCGAATGCAAAGCATTTAAGATAAAAATGACTAAAGGTCTAACAAGCTATCAGGTTCTTTATTATAGATTGTAGGATAAATGTTTTGAGGTGATGACTCAAGCCCAAAGTCCATCACATCTATGTAAGGCTTGGCTGCCTCGAGCATCTCCTACACCTTCTGTGCTGACTCCTCATTTTCCCCTGGGAAGTGCTACTGGAGAACATTGGTGTCAATATTCTAGTAGTTAACCTTCAGTATGGCTAGCACTTGGGTGACCTGTTGCTCTGCGCCTCACCGGGCCTGGCTCGACATGTGCTCGACCATCTTCCCTCGGAGCTCCCCATAGGCCTCGGCAAGCTTGGTCGTCCAGGTGGCCAGTCTAGCTGTATCAGCATCTCCCATGGGCTTCACCTGAATCCCGACACTAGTAAGCACCTCCTGGAAGACGTCAAGGGCTACGACATGCTATTGTCGGGTGGCAGACATCCGGGTCCCCTCCTGGGCCAGGCCATCACATGTCTTGAAGGGTTATGTAGGACATTGTGTTTAGAACAAGAAGTTAAGATGTGGCATATCAGGGGTGTCGGGGGCTTACCTTTTTTCCGACCCTCAAGCTCCGCGCGCATCTTCCCCTTCTCGATGACCTTCCAGGAGAGCTGATGGCACATCTCAGTGGCTTCTTTCTCGAGTTTGGCTACTTAAGCGGTAGCTATCTTGGTCTCACCGTGGAACTTGTTTAACCATGATGCAAGTAGCTACAAAACATCAGCTCAGTACTTGTTATTTCGACGAAATGATTATCTTGCAGGGAAGTGCTTACCACAAAGAAGGAGGTGAAGACCGACTATGGGTCACGACCACTCGGACCTTGAAGGATTTCCTTCCAAGTAAAGTGCTCAGGTATCGCAAAAATCCTTTTCATGGCTTCTCGGGGTACTATGACTCCCACTTCCTAGCTTTCATTGACCGATGCTGGGGGCTCGTTAGACTTGCTGATGAGTCCATGGCTCCTTTAGATGCAATCAATACCACCAATAATCCTTAAATCATACAAGGTCCAATTACAAGAGCACATGCATGATAATTTGAACACGGGTGAACTTGGTTCTCGCTGTTCTTGCTTTCTTGGATGGATTCCTACTAAATTCTTGTGATATTTTATTGCTTAGGAACGTGGGAGAAGCATCACAACCATACCCAGACATCACCCCTCGAAGGCAAACTCTACTCAGACTCAAGGCTGAGCTCTAGTCGTGGTCGTGGTCGAAGTCGTAGTCATAGTCGAATCACAGGATAACACATCAGTAAAACGGGCATAACTCTCTCATACGAAGTCCGTTTTAGGCAATCTTGGACAATATGGAAAGCTTACGATGAGCCCTTTCCAATGGATATGAGTTCAATCAAATATTCTTACAGTTTAGTTAGGGTCAAAGAAATAAGGTGTTGCACCACTGTTTTGGACCTAGTTGGGTCTTGTAATCATGTCGGGGTCAGAGTCCAGGTTGTGCACGCCTCTTTTCATGGTTGCATAATCCTAGGTCAACCTCCTCATATCACCCTATATATATAGTAGCCGTCGTAGTTTAGGCTCAGATTTAGCTTAGATTATTTTGTTTTAGACATTTTTGTCGTTTATCGGTTTGTTGAATCCCAACTTGAGTGCTTCATTGGTAATTAGCAATATTCAGATTGCATCCACTTGTTCTTGCTTGTGTTCTCTATTCGCTTGTAGGAAAAGTCTTTTGGCGAGGTCAACCACGTCTTGGCACGGTTGATAACATTAGAGTAGTGGTGTAGTGGTTGCGAGGGTTTTCGATCTGTTTTGTTCGGAGCCTTTGGATCATCAACGGTGAAACTCTACCAATTGACTTATCATATTTCCTTCAAAAGATTGGGCAAACGCGCATCAAGTGGTATCAGAGTATCGGTTGCCCATTAGGTAATCTCAATTATCCCCTTTGTTTCGTCATTTCTCGTTACCTAGAGTCCAGAAAATTGCCCCACAAAAATATTTATATCTTACTTTTTCTGCTGTCCAAACCACTTTGTGCCTTCGCAATATTGTTTTCAGTATTCGCGTTGTTGAGTTTGAGTCCATCATCGGTGTCTTTGTTGCTGGTTGAATCATCGTGATCTAGTTTCTAGTATCGAGTCTTGCTGTTTATTTGTCGTGTATCTCAACCTGCCCTTGTCTGTAATAGCCGAGATTGTGTCTCTAGTCAAGTCGAACATCTACTCGGGTTCGACCATTAGTCTCTTCAACCATCTACTCGAGCTCAATCACTAGTTGAGTCGACCATCTACTCGGTTCAACCACTAGTTGTTTCAACCATTTACTCGGGTTCGATAACTAGTCATTTCGACCATCTACTCGGGTTCTACCACTAGTCGTTTCAACCACCTCTTGGGTTCGACCATCGAGTTGGATTCGACCATCCTTTCTGGTTCGACCACCTAGTCGGGTTCAACTATCCACTCATTTTTGCCTCCACAACTTAGTCGGAGTCTATCTGTTTCTAGCTGCTCTCGGACACCTTACGTACTCATCATACTGAGCATTGTCCAACAAAGTTCGAGTATCACTCGATGGCCCAAACAAAGGTAGCCAAAGTTCAGACAGAGAGAGAGAGAGTTTGTGACCCACGCACCTCACTGGTCTTAGTGAAGGTAGTAGAAGAGTTTTGAGTTTGTGTCACATTCGCAAAAAAAGAAGAACCAAAGAGTGCAAAAAAAAGTGAGAGAGAATTTAAAAAAGAGAATCACTTTGCATTGCGAATTTTTTCCATTGTGCTTGTGTCTGTTATAGTTTTCAGCTTGTTTCAGCTAGTTCTAGGAACATGTTTAGGCCAGCAACTGTGATGAGTACTGTGGACTTTTATTCAACTTTGCTAATCTGATTTTAATTATTGCTATTCCTTGCTACTAAATACTACCTATCCAAGATACACCTTCTCTCGATCAGAACGGTTTCTCCCCTTAAAACTACCTCACTCGTACCCGATAAGGTATCACGAACCAGCCACCGGTTGTGCCAATTGCGGTCATTGGTAAGAACACTGCAAGAGCGTGGTAAGACGCTTGAGTGTGTGACTCCACGTCCACCACGCTTGAGTGTGTGACTCCACAAGAGTGCGTTTTGAGGGAAGAACTCACAATGGTGTTGAATGATCATCGATAAGCTATTACTGACAACTTTGATAAGAAGCTTGCGGAGACAAATACTACATTGCAATGACTTAATGATAGTATTGTCATGCTCAATACACGCTTTGGTCAAGTGGTTAATCATCCACCAAACCATAGACGTGTGGATCCTCATGGCATAGACCATGAGCAAGAGGAGTCCATCGCAGATGATGAAATTTTGAGGCAAGAAAAGGACGCCTTTGATGCACGACAACAGGACCGATTAAACTTCAACCGTCAAGGTATGAGAGGTAATAACTTTCAGCAACATAACCTACGTGTTAATGATGATCCATTTGCTAAGGTTAAGTTTATCATACCATCTTTTGCAGGTGCTTATGATATTGAAAAGTATTTAGATTGGGAGATGACAGTTAAACAGAAGTTTAATGCTCATTTAGTACATAAAGTTCATAGAGTTAAGCAAGCCAGTGAATTTAAAGAATTTGCAATTATCTGGTGGAATAGAGTATGCATAGATGGATTAGCGCCTACCACATGGAATGCTTTAAAGGTTGCTATGCGTAACAAATTTGTTCCACCCTCTTTTAAATGTGATTTGCGTAAGAAATTATAGCACTTAAGCCAAGGTGATAGATCCGTAGAAGAATATTACCAAGGTTACAAATTAGTATGTTGCGTTGTGATATTATTAAGGATGAAGAGGCTGCAATGACCCACTTTTATGGAGGGTTAAGGTGTGAAATTCAGGATATAGTTGATTACAAAGAATACAATAATGTTCCTAGATTGTTCCAACTTGCATGTTTGGCAGAAAAAGAATTGCAGAGACGACAACAGAGGCCAAAGAACAATTTTGGAAGGTCGATTACATCAAATCGATGCCGGGACAAGTAAAAATAGTCCCACATTCAGCTACACGGTCTGCTCCTCCAATCTCGAGTAGGGCGTGTTCAGCAGTACCTTTGACACCGTCACATGCTCTCAAGGTAAGCAAATCCATAAGTATGCAGGGTCCAGCCAAGAGCTCTTCTTCGATTGTTTCTACAGGCCGATCGACCGGGATTGTATGTCACCGATGCAAGGGAATGGGCCATGTCATGAAAGATTACCCAAGTCAGTGAGCGTATATTGCAATAGAAGATGGTGGGTATGTAAGTGCTAGTGATGTTGAGGATGAATATGCACTTGCAGCTAACCATGTAGGTGATGAGGACAAACATGAGATAGATATCGACAATGAGAAAGAATTGAGTGCAGCTGCTATGGAGAATTATATGACACTCATTGTGTAGCGAGTTTTAAGCACTCAAATGAAGCAAGCGGAATAGCTATAATACCACAATTTGTTTCAGATGTTCCTTGTAGTCAAGTATTATTATGTTCGAGTCATTATTGATGGAGTAACCTGCAATAACTTGGTAAGTTCAGATATGGTCGAGAAGCTTGCGTTGCCAACAAGAAACCATCCTCACCCTTATCATTTTCAATGGTTCAACAGCAGTGGTAAGGTGAAGGTAATGCAAATAGCTAAGGTGTATTTTTCTATTGGTTCATAATATGATTGTGCTGATTTCGAGGTAGTACCCATGCAAGCATGTTCACTTTTGTTAGGATGACCATGGGAGTTTGATACTGACGCAACACATCGTGGTAGAAGTAATAAGTACACCCTTATACATAAAGGAAAGAAAATAACTTCTCTACCTTTAACCCCTGCTGAAATTGTGAAATGTGAACAAGAGATAGCTGAAAATAGGAGAAGGAATTAGACTAAAAGGGTGTGTTATGCTTGCTACTAAATCTGACCTTGCTGAAATTTGTGATAATGAGCTGCTATGCTATTCTTTAATATGCAAAGATGCTTTAGTTTCACTTGAGAATATATCTAGCTCTTTATCTCCTTCAGTTGCCAACCTTTTGCAAGAGTTTGTGGATGTATTTCCAGCTAAGGTACCCCCGAGATTACCACCTATTTAAGGGATTGAACAGTAAATTGATTTGATTCTGGGAGCAACTTTGCCAAACCGTGCTGCATATAGGACCAACCCGGAAGAGACTAAGGAAATTCAGCGACGAGTCTAAGACCTTTTGGACCATAGGTGTGTATGAGAAAGTCTTAGACCTTGTGTTATTCCCATTCTTTTGGTTCCTAAGAAATATGGTATTTAGCGTATGTGTGTTGATTATAGAGTCATCTATAATATTACTATAAGATATCGTCACCCAATCCCTAGAATAGATTATATGCTTGATGAGTTGAGTGGTTCTATAATTTTCACTAAAATTGACTTGCAAAGTGGATACCATCAGATTAGAATGAAACTTGGAGGTGAATGGAAGATTGCATTTAAAACTAAGTTTGGTTTGTATGAGTGGTTAGTAATACCTTTTGGGTTAACTAATGCACCTAGTACTTTCATATGATTGATGAACGAAGTTTTACGTGCTTCCATTGGGAGATTTGTGGTGCTTTACTTTGATGATATCTTGATTTATAGCAAGTCATATGAACTACACTTTGATCACTTACGTGCTATTTTGAATGCTTTGAGAGATGCACATTTTGTTTGGTAATCTCGAAAACTGCACCATTTGCACGGATCGAGCCTTTCTTGGCTTTGTTGTTACTCCACAGGGAATAGAGGTGAATGAAATAAAAACCAAAGCCATAAAGAGCTGGCCAACTCTTGAGACTGTTACATAAGTGAGAAGCTTTCATGGTCTTGTGGGTTTCTATTGGCTATTTGTATGGGATTTCAGCACCATAGCTGCTCCATTAAATGAGTTGATAAAGAAAAGAGTAGTTTTCAAATGAGGACTTGCATAAGAATAAGCATTCAAGTTATTGAAAGAGAAGCTCACCCATACTCCATTGCTCCAACTCCCTGATTTTGGTAAGACCTTTGAACTAGAATGTGATGCTAGTGGGATTAGAATTAGAGGCTTGCTAATTCAAGAAGATAAACCTGTTGCTTATTTTAGCGAGAAATTAAGTAGGCCAAATCTAAATTATTCTACCTATTATAAGGAATTGTATGCTTTAGTTCAAGTGCTTGAAACTTAACAACATTATCTATGGCCCAAAGAATTTGTTATACATTCTGATCATGAATCGTTGAAATATATTATGAGTCAAGCTAAACTCAATAAATGATATGCTAAATGGGTAGAATTTATTGAGTCATTCCATATGTCATAAAACATAAGAAAGAAAAGTACAATGTGATAGATGATGCGCACTAGGCATTATACCATGTTATCTCAATTGGAACATAAGATTTTTGGTTTAGAGACCATTAAAGAATTATATGCTGCTGATTTGGATTTTAAATAAGTTCTTGAATATTTTAAAGTAGGAAAAATATAGAATAAACATGTGCTAAATGATAGATTGCTCTATCATGCTAACAAGCTATGCATTCCAGCTAGCCCTGTTCATCTTTTGTTGTTGCAGGGGCGCATGGAGGAGGATTGATGGCACATTTAGGAGCAAAGAAGACTGAAGATGTGTTGGCCATTCAATTCTTTTGGCCAAAGATGAGACATGACGTCGAGCGCTATATGTCCCGTTGCACCACTTGCAATAAAGCTAAGTCTCGCTTAAATCCACATGGTCTTTACATGCCTCTTCTTGTTCCTAGTGCACATTGGGAGGATATTTTCATGGATTTTGTTTTAGGATTGCTGATGACAAAGAGGGCAAGGGATAGCATATTTGTAATTGTGGATCATTTTTCTAAAATGGCACATTTTATATCTATAAGAGCGATGATGCTACAAACATTGCTGATTTATTTTTCAGGGAAATCGTTCAACTTCATGGAGTGCCTAATACTATCGTCTCGGATCATGACACAAAGTTTTTGAGTCACTTTTGGAGATCACTTTAGAATAAATTGGGAATGAAGCTACTATTTTCAAATACGTGTCATCTCCAAACCAATGGTCAAATAGATGTTATCAACTGTATATTATCGACCATGTTATGGGTAGTTCGAAAGAAGAAATTGAGGATGTGCGAAGAGTGTTTACCACATATTGATTTTTCTTACAATAGGTCGTTACACTCCACCACCAAGGTGAGTCCGCTCCAGGTAGTGTATGGATTTAATCCTCGTGCTCTTATTGATTTACTACATTTGCCTACTTTTGAAAGACTTAATTTAGATGCTAAGAAACATTCTGAATATATTCTTAAGTTGCATGAAACCATTAAAAAGAATATAGAGAGCATGACTGAAAAGTATAGGATTGCTGGAAGTAAAGATAGGAAGGAAATAAAATTTGAACCGGGTGTTTTAGTTTGGTTGCATTTGAGGAAGGATAGGTTTCTAGAACTAAGAAATTCAAAGTTGATGTCTAGAGCTGATGGACCATTGAAGATAATTGAGATAATCAATGACAATGCATACAAATTGAATGTACCTGTAGATTTTGGGGTTAGTCTCACATTTAACATTTCAGATTTGAAGCCCTACTTGGGAGAAGAAGACGAGCTTAAGTTGAGAACAATTCCAATTCAAGAAGGGGAGGATGATGTGCCCATGGCTCCTTCAGATACGATCAATACCACCAATAATCCTCAAATCATACAAGGTCCAATTACAATAGCACGTGCACGACAATTAAACCACCAGGTGAACTCGTCCCTTGCTGTTCATGCTTCCTTGGATGATGAGGATATCACTCTTTCGGATACACACACACCGAGTATTCCTCCAACAATAGGTCCATTGACACGAGCTCATGCACGTCAACTAAATCATGAGGTGAGCTCGTTCCTTAGTGTTCCTTTATATTTTGATAAGGATGGGATGCTACTGAATAATTGTGATGTATTATTACTTAGGAACATGGAAGAAGAATAGCAAGGGCGCCCAAGCCAAGGTGGAGGTCCAATCAAGTTCGAGTCCGTTTCGGACTCCAGGACCAGTCTGCACTAAAATCATCGCCCAGGACGCATACGGACTCCGTTTTCGATGTTATATACATGGTTGGAAAGCTAAGGAGATAAGCTTTACAACGGAACTGGTCCCAAGTCCAAATTCTTTCTGAGTCAACAGGAATCATCAAAACAAGGCAACATCCAGAATCTGTCAGGGTGCTGCGCCACCATATTTTGGGCCGTTGGGCCGTGTAACGTGTTGGAGTCCATTAGGGATACGTCCAGGGGTCCTTGGCCGACCCTAGTATTTTATATACAATAGCCTTCATCCTAATTAGGGTTGGGTTTTGCTTAGATATTGATCTACACACAGTTGTGAGATTTTCGCTCTTGTTCCGGACCGACTAGGCCGCCGCAAGTGTTTGTGGAACCCCGACTTCGAGTGCTTGAATTCAATTCGCAATATTTCAGATTGCATCTTCTACGTTCTTGCTTGTGTTCTCGGTACGCTTGCAGGGATTGAGCCTTCTTGGTGAGGTCAACCGCGCGACACGGTTGATAACCATCGGAGCTGTGGTGTAGTGATTGCAAGGGAGACGATCAGTTCGGGTCGAAGCCTTTGGATCATCAACGTCGAGTTCTCCACCCACCAACTTATCGCTACCTATCGGAAGATCGAGCCAACATTGCTCATCAACTGGTATCAGATTTTCAGGTTGCCCATTAGGTAATTTCGTTTTCCCCTTTAGATTAGTCTATTTTTCATTACCTAGAGTCCAGAAAAAGCCAAAAAAATTCCATCAATTTCCGCTGCCCTAGAACCCTTTGTGCCTTTGCAATTTTTATTTTCAGTTGCGCCTTGTTGAGTTTGTGTCCGTGGTCGAGTCTTGTTGCTGGTTTTAGAGTCGTGTTCTTGGTCTTTAGTCAACGCTCCGTGCTGTTTTGATCACGCCGCTATCCCATCGCCACCATCCCCACCAACAAGTCGAGCCACCACATTACTCGATTTGCCACCGCGAGCCGCCTTGTGTTACTTTCCGCCACGCCAACCCTAGATAGGTCGCGAGCCGCCTTGTATCAAGTGCCCTGTCACCGCTGCCATCCTTGTTCATCTCGCTATCCTATTGCTTGCAATACCTTAAAGAGGTCAATTTTTGCAAGAGTTGCTTGAAAAAAAAAACTCTAACTCGACAGGGGTTCAGTAAAACGGCCATAACTTTCTCATACAGACTCGGAATCAGGCAAATTTTTTTTTCATGGATATCTACAGAAAAAGTTACATTCGTTGCTCCCCCACTTTATTGGGTTTCGCCAAAAATTTTTTCCCAAATTCGGCTCGGAAGATTGAGTATTCGAGCCGCGAAGTTTCCGCACGCTTTTCAGAGAACGTGCTTGATTTTCTATAGGCCACATTTTGCATCCGTTTGAGCTGAAAATTTCTGTGGTTGTTGCTTGTGTGCTCCTAGTTCACAAAAAAATATCAGAAAAATACGAAAAAAAAATTCGTGATTCCTAACAGTGTTAAAAGATAAAAAAGAGGAGCACATAGAGAACACCCAGATCATTGTGCTATTTGCTGTGTCTTTCTCTGATCATCCTTTTTAGCTTTGTTTCAGCTGTTGTGCTAGGACTAGGGACACGTGATAGACCAGCAACTGTGATTCATACTTTGGACACTTATTTAGCTTTGCTCTTTTGATTACAGTTATTGCTAATCCTTGCTACCATATTATGCCTTCCAAGCTCCACCTCCTTTGATCCGAACAGGTTCACTCTTGCAATCATCCCACGCTTCCAGACTTGTCACCGGTTGTTCCTCCTTGCTGCGTTGGTAAGAACATTTGTAAGAGTGTGGTAAGACGCTTGAGTGTGTGTGATTCCACCTTCCACAACCTAGTAGTTGATAGGGATAATATTTGTTGTCTTTTGTTTTCTACTAACCATATCAGGTGATGGCTCTCCATCGGATTTTAAGGATTGTGTGTCCAAGGAAGAACTCAACAAAGCTTTGCAGGATCATACTAGGCTATTAACAGACATTAGAACAAGCATTGCTAACCTCATCACGCGAGTCAACGACCTTGAGTTGTGACAGCCACCACAGGATGATGACCATTCACATGATGCTGATGATGATACTAATAATGGTGACCAAGAAGATGGTGAGGTTTTTGTTGGGCAAGATGCGCGTGCTGAGCAACGTCCTCGTGCTGAACAATTACGTCGTGACCAACAACAATGTCGTCAAGGTAATGGAGGTAATAATGTTACTCGCAACGGTCGCGATGATCCTTATTCTAAGATTTAGTTTTCAATGCCTCCTTTTGATGGTGCATATGATGCTGATGCTTATTTGAATTGGGAAATGACGGTTGATCAAAAGTATAGTTCTCATATGGTTCCTGAAATGCATAGAGTTAGACTAGCCACTTGTGAGTTCACGAATTATGCTATTATTTGGTGGAATGGTCTAGTTTCTAGTGGCTTAGAACCTGAATCATGGCCTAGACTAAAGCGTGCCATGCGCAATAGATTTATTCCTCCTGATTATACACGTGAATTGAAAAAGAAATTGCAGTGCTTAAATCAAGGTTCTAAATCTGTGCATGATTACTATCAAGAGCTTCAAATTGCTATGCTTCGTTGTAGTATACAAGAGGATGATGAGGATACCATGATTCGTTTTTTCTCCGGGTTGAGACATGAAATTCAGGAGCTTGTTGATTATAAAGATTATAATACTACCAATAGGTTGTTCTATTTTGCTATCTTGGCAGAAAAAGAACTACAGGGTCGACAACAGGTGCAGAAATTGCGGAACAATTTTGGGAGTACATCTACTTAACGAGTACCACCGGTACAAGCAACAACATTCCCTTCTACATCTACACGATCTGCTGCCCCCTCCTCCAACACTCGGGCGCGTTCAGCAGGAGCACCACAACCATCACGTGAGGTGAGTAAATCTACTGTTTCGCAGGATCCAATGCCACGCTCTTCTTCAGGTGCAGCTACCACGGGTCGTACAACAGCCATTGTGTGCCGTCGCTGCCAAGGTATTGGCCACGTCATGAAGGATTGCCCAAGCCAGCGAGCATACTCCGCAACAGCAGATGGTGGATATGTTAGTCATAGTGATGTCGAGGAAGAATATGCATTTGAAGCTAATCTTGCAGCCGATCATGACATGGATAGTGAGGGGGAGGAGATTAGTGGTACCGCTGCCACAGAGAGTTATGCAGCACGCACCTTCATTGTGAAGCGAGTTTTGAGTTCTCAAATGGGGCAAGCGGAGCAGCTACAACGCCATAATCTATTCTAGACATTCTTCATTGTCAAAGATGCACGTGTTCGTACCATAATTGATGGCGGGAGTTGCAACAACCTCTTGAGCTCCGATCTTGTGAAGAATCTTTCCTTGCCAACACGTGCTCATCCTCATCCATACTACATTCAGTGGTTCAATAACAGCGGTAAGGTTAAGGTAACACAATCTGCGAGAGTACATTTTTCTATTGGTTCCTACCATGATTATGCTGATTTTGATGTAGTGCCTATGCAAGCATGTTCACTTTTGTTAGGCCGTCCTTGTGAATTTGATACCGATGCTACACACCATGGTAGAAATAATAAATACTCTCTCATGCACAAGGGAAAGAAAATCTCTTTGCTTCCTTTGACACCTGCTGAAATTGTGCAATGTGATAAAGCTTTAGCTGAAAAAGAAAAGAAAGAACGTATTTTGGAATCTGAAAATCAGCAAGTAGCTCAATCTGTTTTTCCATATAAGAAAGAGAAGAACACACCTAGGTCCGAAGGCATTAAGTTAAAGGGTGGTGTTATGTTTGCTACTAAATCTGACCTTGCTGAAATTCAAGATAATGATACTTTGTGCTATGCTTTCGTATGCAAAGAGGTTTTATTTTCAATTGATGATATACCTAGCTCTTTGCCTGCTGCTGTCACTAACCTTTTGCAGGAGTATAAGAATGTCTTTCCATCTGAGATACCCCCGGGGCTACCACCATTGAGAGGGATAGAGCACCAAATAGATTTGATCCCGGGAACGACTTTGCCAAACCGCGCTGCATATAGGACCAATCCGGAGGAGACTAAGGAAATTCAGCGACAAGTCCAAGACCTTTTGGACCGTGGGTACGTACGAGAGAGCCTTAGTCCTTGTGCTGTTCCTGTTCTTTTGGTTCCTAAGAAAGATGGTACATGGCGCATGTGTGTTGATTGTAGAGCCATTAATAATATCAAAATAAGGTATCGTCACCCTATTCCTAGGCTAGATGACATGCTTGATGAGTTGAGTGGTTCTATTATTTTCACGAAAATTGACTTGCGTAGTGGTTACCACCAAATAAGAATGAAATTGGGAGATGAATGGAAAACTGCTTTCAAAACTAAGTTCGGTCTATATGAGTGGTTAGTGATGCCTTTTGGTTTAACTAATGCACCTAGAACTTTCATGAGATTGATGAATGAGGTTTTACGTGCTTTCATAGGAAGATTTGTGGTGGTGTACTTTGATGATATTTTGATCTATAGCAAGTCACATGAAGAACACATTGATCATCTACGTGCTGTTTTTTACTGCTTTGAGAGAGGCACGTTTGTTTGCTAACCTTGACAAGTGCACCTTTTGCACGAATAGAGTTGCTTTTCTTGGCTATGTTGTTACTCCACAGGGAATTGAAGTGGATGAAGCTAAAATTGAAGCCATCAAGAGCTGGCCGACCCCTGGGACTTTCACACAGGCGAGAAGCTTTCATGGCCTTGCAAGGTTCTATCGGCGTTTTGTGAGAGATTTCAGCACCATTGCTGCCCCACTCAATGAGTTGACAAAGAAGGGCGTTCCGTTCCAATGGGGGCCAGCACAAGAACAAGCTTTTAATACACTGAAAGATAAGCTTACGCATGCACCTCTACTCCAACTTCCGTTCTTTGGTAAGACTTTTGAGTTAGAATGTGATGCTAGCGGCATTGGAATTGGAGGAGTGCTACTACAAGGAGGTAAACCCGTTGCTTATTTTAGTGAGAAATTGAACGGGCCATCTCTTAATTATTCGACTTGTGATAAGGAGTTGTATGCTTTAGTGCGAGTTTTAGAAACATGGCAACATTATCTTTGGCCCAAGGAGTTTATTATTCATTCTGATCATGAAGCTTTGAAACATATTAGAAGCCAAGCCAAACTGAACAAACGTCATGCTAAATGGGTTGAATTTATAGAGTCTTTTCCTTATATCATTAAACACAAGAAAGGTAAAGACAATATTATTGCAGATGCGTTATCTAGACGTTATACCATGTTGTTCCAACTCGATCATAAGATTTTTGGTTTAGAAACAATTAAAGGATTATATGCTACTGATTTGGACTTTAAAGATGCTTTCGAACATTGTAAAGAAGGAAGAACTTGGAATAAATATGTGCTGAATGATGGATTACTATACCGTGCTAACAGGCTATGCATCCCAGCTAACTCTATTCGCCTATTGTTCTTGCAGGAAGCACATGGAGGTGGTTTGATGGGACATTTTGGAGTGAAGAAGACCGAGGATGTACTGGCTACTCACTTCTTTTGGCCTAAGATGAGGCGCGACGCCGAGCGCTACGTGGCACGTTGCACTACTTGCAATAAAGCTAAGTCTCGCTTGAACCCACATGGACTTTATATGCCTCTTCCTGTTCCTAGTGTGCCTTGGGAGGATATTTCTATGGATTTTATTTTAGGATTGCCTAGGACCAAGAGGGGGAGGGATAGTATATTTGTCGTTGTGGATCGTTTTTCAAAAATGGCACATTTTATACCTTGTCACAAGAGCGATGATGCTACAACATAGCTGATTTGTTTTTCAGGGAAATCATTCGCTTGCATGGAGTGCCTAACACCATTGTTTCGGATCGTGATGCAAAATTTTTCAGCCACTTTTGGAGGACACTTTGGAATAAACTTGGGACAAAGCTGCTGTTTTCGACGACATGTCACCCTCAAACCGACGGACAAACGGAGGTTGTGAACCGCACATTATCCACCATGTTGCGGGCTATTTTGAAGAAAAATTTGAGGATGTGGGAAGAGTGTCTACCCCATATTGAGTTCGCTTACAACAGATCAGTTCACTCCACCACCAAGGTAAGTCTGTTTCAGGTAGTGTATAGTTTTAACCCATGTGCCCCTATTGATTTACTTCCTTTACCAACATCCGAGAAATTGAATTTTTATGCTAAGACACGTGCTAATTTGATTCTGAAAATGCATGAGTTGACTAAGAAAAATATTGAAAAGATGAATGAGAAGTATAGAACTTATGGTAGCCAAGGTCGGAAACATATTACTTTTGAAATTGGTGATCTTGTGTGGTTACATTTGCGCAAAGATAGGTTTCCTGATTTGAGAAAGTCTAAATTGCTGCCTTGAGCTGATGGTCCTTTTAAAATTGTGGAAAAAATCAATGATAATGCATATAAGCTTGAGTTGCCTGCAGATTATGGGGTTAGTCCCACATTTAATATTTCAGATTTAAAGCCTTACTTGGGAGAAGAAGATGATATTGCATCGAGGACGACTCCAATTCAAGAGGGGGAGGATGATGAGGACATCACTCTTTCGGATACACACACCGAGTATTCCTCCAACAATAGGTCCATTGACACGAGCTCGTGCACGTCAACTAAATCATGAGGTGAGCTCGTTCCTTAGTGTTCCTTTATATTTTGATAAGGATGGGATGCTACTGATTAATTGTGATGTATTATTACTTAGCAACACGGGAGAAGAACAGCAAGGGCGCCCAAGCCAAGGTGGAGGTCCAATCAAGTTCGAGTCCGTTTCGGAGTCCAGGACCAGCCTGCACTAAAATCGTCGCCCAGGACGCATACGGACTCCGTTTTTGACGTTCTACACATGGTTGAAAAGCTAAGGAGATAAGCTTTCAAACAGAACTGGTCCCATGTCCAAATTCTTTCTGAGTCAACAGAAATCGTCGAAACAAGGTAACATCCAGAATCTGTCAGGGTGCTGCGCCACCATCTTTTAGGCCGTTGGGCCGTGTAACGTGTTGGAGTCCATTAGGGACATATCCAGGGGTCCTTGGCCGACCCTAGTCTTTTATATACAATAGCCACCATCCTAATTAGGGTTGGGTTTTGCTTAGATATTGATCTACACACAGTTGTGAGATTTTCGCTCTTGTTCCAGACCGACTAGGCCGCCGCAAGTGTTTGTGGAACCCCAACTTCGAGTGCTTGAATTCAATTCGCAATATTTTAGATTGCATCTTCTACGTTCTTGCTTGTGTTCTCGGTACGCTTGCAGGGATTGAGCCTTCTTGGTGAGGTCAACCGCGCGACACAGTTGATAACCATCGGAGCTGTGGTGTAGTGATTGCAAGGGAGACGATCTGTTCGGGTCGAAGCCTTTGGATCATCAACGTCGAGTTCTCCACCCACCAACTTATCGCTACCTATCGGAAGATCAGGCTAACATTGCTCATCATTGGATGGATCCCTACTAAATTCTTGTGATGTTTTATTGCTTAGGAACGTGGGAGAAGCACCACAACCTTACCTGGATGTCACCCCTCGAAGGCCTAGTCTACTCGGACTCTAGGCTAAGCTCTAGTCATTGTCGTGGTCGAGTCGCATGATAACACGTCAGTAAAACGGGCATAGCTCTCTCATCCTAAGTCCGTTTTAGGCAATCTTGGGCATTCTGGAAAGCTTATGATGAGCCCTTTCCAATGGATATGAGCTCGACTAAATATTCTTATAGTTTAGGTAGGGTCAAAGAAATAAGTTATTGCACCACTGTTTTGGACCTAGATGGGTCTTGTCATTATGTCGGGGTCGGAGTCCTGGTTGTGCAGGCCTCTTTCCATTGTTGCACAATCCTAGGTCAAACTCCTCATGTCCCCCTATGTATATACAATAGCTGTCATAGCTTAGGATAGAGTTTAGCTTAGATTATTCTGTTTTAGATAGTTTCACTATTTATCGGTTTGTTGAACCTCAACTCGAGTGCTTTATTGGTAATTAGCAATATTCAGATTGCATCTACATGTTCTTGCTTGTGTTCTTGATTCGTTTGTAAGGAAAGCCTTATTGGCGAGGTCAACCACGTCTTGGCATGGTTGATAACCATGGAGTAGTGGTGTAGTGGTTGTGAGGGTTCTCGATCTATTCTGTTAAGAGCATTTGGATCATCAACGTCAAAACTCCACCAATCAACTTATCATATTACCTTCGGAATATCGGACAAACGCGCATCACTTGCTTCCACCTCCCTTGGAGGATGTGACATCTAGGATATGAACAAGTCAAGACGTGGGGGCTAGATGTGGCTCTCCGAGTGTCCTGTGAGAAAGGAACTTAAAACTTACACTCCTACAAAAATGGTAAGGACGTCCATAGCGACAACACATACCTAAGTCGCTTCTTAGGCTGGGAGAGTTTTAGCAGGACTAGGATGGAGGCTAGTGTCTTGGATTGCTTCTTGGGCCCATCTCTTCCTGCCTCTACCTATAGCGCGTAGGGGCACCTTGCTTGATGTGCCCGTTCAAACAACTGCCTTTCTGCGATCCTAGACTGGCACCTAAATGCACTTGGAGTCAATCATAATGGCTATAATGGCTTCAGCTAAATGCTTAAACTTATCAGAGTCAGGGCTGATGCTACGAGTGCTGGTGTTAGGGTCAGATCCTCTGCGGATGTAGTCAGGATCGGGTCCTCGATGGCCAGAGTCGACGTTGGATTCATAGGAGTCGAACTCGGGGCTCGACCTTGGGGGCTGCAGACGAGGCTGGGGCCAAAGGGTCAGACACTGGTGGTTGCGATGGCGTGGGATCGCTATCGGTAAGACTTTGCCCACTAAGAAGTCATCCTCAACCAGTGCATCACGACTGATGGAGGACGAGGCCGGTGACATAACACCAGCCCCGCTCCCACTTGGGGCTTTAGTCCCCATTATCTAGACCTCATCTGGGTCCTCATCCCGAACTCCTGCATTCTCATCTTCCTGGTTGGGGTCGGGCTGCTCACGTCTGAGAAGCTTTACAATTCACGACAATCACCATTGTGGTTAATGACTACTCGGGAAGAAGATGAAATAAGACAACCCGAAGGTTCATGAGGCTTATCGACAAGATCCTCTCCTGACCATCAACCTCCATGTTTATGATGGGGATCGGGATTTTTGAGCGATTAGACTCAGGGGCTAAGTCGAACAAAAACCTGGTCTTCTACTCAACCACATTAGGGAGGAGTTCTGTGAAAAAAACCACTCATAAGAAACAAGCCCACAGCTTCCTTAACAGCTATTTGGGATTAGTTGGTACCTGTCTCACCTTCTCGATCTAAGTCTCAACCGCTAGAGATCCTCAACATTAAAGGGCTCAGGCAACACTTGATGAAGTCTTGGAGATGTCGTGCACCATCTATCAAATATCTAACTATGGGGTATATACGCATATGGAGTACATCATATACAGATAGGGTATATACAACACATATTCAGCAGCTCCAAATATCATGGAACCAAATCAGCGGTACCTAGTATACCCGGAATCTAGGAAGTACATACCAAGAAGGTTTAGATTAGTTACCAAAACCGGTACGACCTGTATTCAAAACAGATCTATCTATTTGGATGTCAAGGAAGACAACTTCCTATCAATTACGGCTGGACAAGAGTCGGTACCTCACCCCTATATAAGGCGAAAATGTTGGGGGAGGAGAACAAGAAGCACGAAAGACATCAACAGAGGAGTTACTCTATGACTTTAGCCCTAAGATAGATTAGATCCAATCAACTTCTTGGAATAGTCTTAGCTACCTTGCTTGTACTCAAGATCATCAATACAAGGAAGCAACACCCCCAAAGGATGTAGGGTATCACTCCAATCAGAGGCCCGAACTTGTATACATCATTTTGTCTCGCTTTGTGATTAATCCCTACCCTCGAAGGTACACAGTCAATCTATGGACATATTATCGGGAACTAATCTTTGACAGTTGGTGTGCTAGGTAGGGGCCTTCTTCTTTTCTGTAGGATTAATCATGTCTCAGATTCACTCTTGCGTCGAATTTACCAACACTGGCTTCTACGACTTCTTCGAGTTGACGGTGGACGTCTTCAAGTCCCCTTCCATCGACTAGGAAATCATCTTCAGAACTATGGTTTTCTGTTGGGACGATCAAGGTGGGCTGGTCCACACCGGTACCCTCCAGTCTAGACCATTAGATGCGTACCGCGAGGTGGGACATCTCAAGTGGGATCTTGTGGAGCCTTATGTTCTCCACTGCATGGACACCGACAGCGACGAGGGTGGTGACGGTGACTCTAACGCTAGCCAGAGCAGCCAAACAAATCGATTCGTGTTTATAGCTAGAGGCGACGACCCCCCTATCGGCTGACCCAATGGCAGTAGATCAGAACATCATGGTCAATAACTGCGCAGAAATCCATGGAGATCTAATGATAGCAGTCGTTGCTGATGGTATTGGTGCTGATTTACCACTCGAAACATCTACATCTAGAGCCGTATGTGCACCTGACACGACCCTCCACTAGTGAACCACGGGAAGGCAGTTGTCTCCTGGCCTCTCCCGACGATTTCTGGTGGGTGTACCTACACTTGTGACAACCCACTGCTTAAGGGACAAACTCCCTCTGAATAGTCATCATGAGGCTTCATCGACTCGACCGCATCTGAGCCTCGGTAGCGACATATTCAGTACTCCAGATGCTAACGTGCAAGGAGCTCATCTGATTCTCATATGCCTTACAGAATTGGATCCGGTGAATCCACTAACTCCTACGGTCAATCAAGCCAAGATCCTACTCGATGCAGCTCAGAACCAAGTCACTCGAGCAAACATTGCCCGCAACTCTTACCTCCCTAGTCGAAACTGTCCCGGCTCGAGGAGCCATGGGTAAGAACACTCTTGAGTAGGGGAATCCCAAAGGGGAAGCTTAGGTGGTCGAGCCCAAAAACGGTACTGTGGGCCAAACTTTAGCTGCCCTGTCCATAGGCGCGGGCATCAGTAAGATCTGAGGAACCGTATTCCTCACAACCAGTGTGATCTATGTATTGCAATCGAAAACCACTGTGAGGAACTCCGTGAAGACAATCGCCGTTACTATGATCACAGATCTACATGACGAGATGGTCGATATGACTCCCTCGCTTCGAGAGACAGGCGTGCCAGTCCTCCACCACCTCCTCCTGAAGAGTTCAACGGGGGATGTGAGGCTTTCGTACGCGAACTTCGGTCAATTCGGTGGCCCGAGAATTTTAAAGCAGGCCTGATCCAGAAATATGATGGGAAGATTAATCCCAATGAGTGGTTGCATATCTACACCATCGTAATTAGAGCAGCCAGTGGTGACAATCAAGTAATGGCCAATTACCTATTAACCGCCCTTGACAGACCCGCAAGGTCCTGGTTGCTAAACTTGCCACCAAACTTGATTCGTTCGTGGGTACAACTCAAGGCTCAATTCATAGCCAACTTCCAAGCCACATTCGAGTGCACAGGAATGGAGAACGACCTCCACCAGCTGCAGCAAGGCGATAATGATTCTCTTCAAGATTTGATCCGTAGGTTCAGCGACAAGCGTAACATGATGCCTACAAACAAGGTGTTCAAGACACGAACTTGCATGGAAAGATGGCTACTCGAAAGATCCGCACGGTCAAAGAGCTTTTCGAGTTGGCCGACAAGTGCGTAAAATGAGTAGAAGTGCAGGTGCGTGCTAAAAACCTCCAATCTGGCAAGGACAAACCCGAGTCCTCGAGAATGGAGGAAAGAAGAACAAATCTGGTGACAAGCGCAAGGGTACCAATACGACTGTAGTCGTTGTTGACAGGAGCAAATTGCACAACACAAGGGACAACAAAGGCCTCAGTCGAGGTGGTGGAAAGTGGTGCCCCATCCATCGGAGCAACAAACATGACGAGAACATCAAGGCAAATGCTAAGCGTGGTATTAAGTAGGTTAAGCCTAATGTTGAGGGTGAGGAGCCCCAGTTCTATGAGGCTGACCACAGCTTGGCACACATTTTAGGAGGATCTGCCACATATGAGTCTAAGAGACAGTACAAGGTGGTCGAGCAAGAAGTCAACCTGGTACTAACTGGGCCCACTCGGTATCTCAAGTGGTCGGAAAAACTGATCACCTTTGATCAAACTGACCATCTGGCCGCGGTACCACATCCTGGTCGATACCCATCATAGTTCAGCCAACCATACTCAACATCAAGGTTTCCAGAACTTTGGTTGAGGGAGGTAGTTCACTCAACCTCATTTTCTCCAAAACCTTGGACAATATGGGAATCCAGAGGTCGGAGCTTAAGACTGGAGTCGTGCCTTTACATGGCATAACTCCCAACTCATTGGCCATGCCTCTTGGCTAGATCGAGCTACTGGTCACGTTTGGCACGCCCGACAACTTCCTACAGAAAAGCTGACCTTTGATGTTGTGGACTTCGAGACGACATACAATGTGATCCTAGGCTGCCCAATGCTGGGCAAGTTTAGGGTGGTGGTTCACTATGCCTACCAAGCGCTTAAGATCATGGGTCCCAATGGTGCCATTACGGTTAAAGGAGATCAGCGTGCAGTGGTCAGATGCGACAAGCAAAGCCTGGATATGGTTGAACACTTTAGTTGAGTGGCCATCGCTCCTAAGGCTGCAAATTCTAAGAGTCAAAGGCGGCAAGGTGTTATCGAGGCCAAAGACTCCAGGCTCGTAAGTCTTGCTAGTGCTACCAAATTCAATGACGCTAAAGACAAGACCCACGATGGCGTCAGCAACAAAAAGACAGATGGTTATGTCAAGGTAGTACCCCTCGACCCGTCTGAACAATCCAAGATGGTTAAGGTTGGGGCCAACCTCGACCCCAAATAGGAACTCGAGCTCATCACCTTCCTCTAGGCAAACCAAGATGTGTTCGCATGGCAACCGTCCGATATGCCTAGGGTCCCTAGGGAGGTGATCGAGCATAGACTGGCTGTTAAACTCGATGCCAAACCTGTGGGGTAGAAGTAGCAAAGATTTGCGGAAGGCAGAAAGCGAGCCATCCAGGAGGAGGTTGATAAGCTCCTAATGGCAAGCTTCATTCGAGAAGTGTGTCATCCTACATGGCTCACAAATTCCGTCCTCATCAAAAAGGCCAATGGTAGGTGGAGAATGTGCGTCGACTTCATCGACCTCAACATGGCTTGCCCCAAGGATCCTTTTCCTCTCACGCGCATCAACCAGATCATCGACTCTACGACAAGCTGCGAGTTATTATGTTTTCTAGATGCCTATTTGGGGTATCACCAAATTAGCATGGGATTAGAGGATGAGGAGAAAACTGCTTTTAATACTACTTTCGGTGTATTTTGTTATGTAAGGATGCATTTCAGTTTAAAAAATGCTGGTGCTACGTATTAAAGGTGTATTCAAAACTGTCTGCAACACCAAATTGGGTGCAATGTAGAAGCATACATCGATGATGTTGTAGTCAAATCAAAATCTGGAAATGCATTGGTTGACAATCTCAAAGAAATGTACGACAACCTTAGGAAGTATCGCATGATGCTCAACCCCAAAAAGTACAAGTTTGGCATGCCGTCTGGCAAGCTTCTTGCCTTCTTGGTGTCGAGTCGAGGTATTGAGGCCAACCCACGCAAAATTGAGGCTCTGGACTAGACGCGGTCACCTCAAGCACTGAAAGAGGTCCAGAAACTAATAGGTTGCATTGCTACTCTTAGTCGATTCATTTCCAGGATGGGCGAGCGAGGGATGCCTTTCTTCAAGCTGTTGAAGAAACAAGATCAGTTCGAGTGGACAGAAGAAGCAGAGCACACCTTCTAGGACTTAAAAAGGTACTTATCGTCTCCATTAATAGTTACACCGCCTAACAAAAAAGAGGAGCTCCTTTTGTATATTACAGCTACCCCACAAGTTGTAAGCGTGGTACTGGTAGTCAAACGGGAATGTCCCAAGAAAAAGACCAAGGTCCAAACACCTGTTTACTATGTGAGCGAGGTTCTACATGATGCTAAGATATGGTACCTACAAGTACAAAAAGCTAATATATGCAGTATTGATGTCTTCCCAGAAATTACGGCACTACTTTCAAGCGCACAGGATCACCGTCATGACAATGTACCAACTGAAGGATGTAATACGCAATCAGGAAGCTACTGGACGAATCACGCAATGGGCGGTAGAACTAAATGAGTTTTATGTAAGCTACACACCACGCACTAGCGTGAAATCCGGAGTGTTAGCGGATTTCATCGCTGAATGGACAAGCATTGAAGAAACAAGGCCAAACATGGTCAAAGATCACTGGATGCTCTTCTTTGATGGATCTCTCACGCTCCAGGGTGCAGGGGCTGGCATTATACTAAAATCTCCAATGGGCGACGAACTCAGGTACATTGTTTAATTAGATTTTAAAGCCTCTAACAATGTTGCAGACTATGAAGGACTGGTAAACGGGCTCCACATAGCTGCGTTGCTTGGAATTAAATGACTTCTTGTGAAAGGGGACTCACATCTAGTCATGAACCAAGTTCAAAAGGAGTACCAGTGCTCAGACGACAACATGACAGCTTATTTACTCGAGGTACGAAAGCTTGAGCAAAAGTTTGAAGGGCTAGAAGCGACGCACATCAGAAGGAGTGATAACTCTGGTGTGGATGAACTTGCTAGACTCGCTTCTTCTCAAGCACCGGTACCCGTATGGGTCTTCGTTGAGAAACTCCTTAAACCATCTGTCCCGACACCAGACCAGTAGTCTAGCCAGGTCAGTGAGGTAGAACCCGTAGACACGGATGCTGCACTACTCAAACGCCACCTGACTTGGATGACTCCGTACCAAGCCAATCTCGAGGGTCGAGACATCCCTGAGGATGATGCGTCTGCAAAGAAAATTGCTCATAAATCCAAGCTCTACGTTTTGGTAAACGACAAGCTCTACCGAAAGGGGAGTAACAGAATCTTGATGAAGTTCATCACTTAGGAAGAGAGCAGTAAAATACTACTCGATATCCATAGAGGCATGTGTGGTAATCATGTGTCTTCTCGCACCTTGGTCGAAAAAGTTCTCCGCCGGGGATTCTATTGGCGGACTGCCCTCTAGGATGGTTCCAGGCGGGTCACAAAGTGCGAGAACTACCAATTTTTCGGAAGGCCGACCATTCAACCAGCCTAAACTCTACAAACAATTTTTCTTTCTTGGCCTTTCTCTGTCTGGTGCTTGGATATGATGGGATTGTTCCCAAGGGCCCAAGTGGTTACAAGTTCCTATTTGTGGCTGTTGACACGTTCACTAAGTGGATAGAGGCCGAACCTGTAGGAAAAATAACTGTAGAAGCGGCCAAGAAGTTCATGAGGAGCATAATTCCTCAATTTAGAATTCCTCATCGAATAATTACGGATAATGGTAGCCAGTTTAGAAGCGAGACCTTTATTGAGTTCTACGGAAAATTCGGTATCAAAACTCATTTCGCCTCAGTAGCTCACCTGCAGAGTAATGGTCAAGTTGAACATGCTAATGGAATAGTCTTACAAGGCATCAAAACTTGGGTCTTCGACAGTCTAAAAGCCTACTCAAAACGCTGGGTAAAAGAACTTCCCTTAGTACTGTGGGTTGTTCGTACTTCAACCAATAGAGCCAATGGTAAAACTCCATTCTTCTTGGTTTATGGAGTTGAAATGATGCTCTCGACCGAGTTGCAGTCCGGATCACCTCGAGTGGAAAGTTACTCCGAAGAAGGGCAGGAGCAATTACGAGCGAACGACATAAATTTACTCAAGAAGTACCGAGATCAAGCATCTATTCAAGCAGCTAAGTATCAGCAGGCGTTGCATAGATATCAAAGCCAGAGAATCCAGCCCAGAAAACTCGCTACTGGGGACCTCATCATACGAAAGATGCAAAAATAGGCCCGGCACCGCAAGTTATCGCCTAAGTGGGAAGGACCTTATATAGTAGTCAAAGTCACTCGACCGGGATTAGTACAACTATCTACTCTGAATGGAGAGATTCATAGAAAATGTAGGTTACAGGTAAGTCTATTACATTCGATTTGGTTAGCTACTTGATTACATAATCTTTCCCTTTTCCAATAATCTATGTGGCTAGTGCAAAATTAGTAGAAAGGATCCGCCTAGCTCTGGCAAATAGTGAAGATCCACCACCTCCGAAAGTTTGGAAGCGTATCGACCCTCATTCGCCCTTGAACGAGTCAAGGAACCTTTATACTCGTCCGTTGGCCTGATCACCCTAGAAATTGGCTGTTGACCAGCCCAAGGGCTAGGAAAAGTGGCCAAGGCAAAGGCCTTGCTGGAGCTACTGGCTGATGCTGGTGATGTTGAGTGGTCTTTTGCTTGGCGTGGAGGCGATCTAGCGATTGTCAACAGATAAGGCAATTGTGCCTCCTTCACCGGCAAGGACTCGGGGGCTCCACCACCAAAGACCTTAATGGCGGCTTGGTCGATGATCCGGTTGAGATCGCCACCATCCTCATTCCTCTCTGGTGCAGGGAACTGCGTTGAAGCATAGATCTTGATGTAATGGTGAACGCGCTAAGTGAGGGGACAGCGATGATCTACAATGGATGCTTCTTCCCTCTCCTTCTGAGGCCTGCTATTCGAGTCCTCATCATCGGAGGACGTGATGATAATGACCTCAGGAAGTACCATGGCGAGAGGCCTAGGGGAGATGACTTCTTGGATTGGCTCAAGAGGCAGAGATGAAGTGGAGGCCATGGCTGCAAGCTCTATGAGTCTTAGGAGGCAATGGGCAAAGGAAAAAACGGAGATGTTGGACAAATAGCTTCGAGTCCCCTTTATTTATTACAGGGGAAACGGATCGTATTGTGTAATTGTAGCTATCAAGATACGAAACTATGGCGTCGCCTCTGGCGCGTAGCACGTTTGGTGGAAGTCATGATGGCGTATGGCTTGTCTCATCTCTACAAAGAGGGATGGGCGGCCATTATGATGCGTCAGATCAATATTGCGGTGAAAACGAGTACAAATGGGAGTGGGATCATTTAATGGCCACCTAACTAGCGGTTCGAGTTCACCTGATAATCATATTGCAGTTAAAACCATAACGCTCGGGGGCTTGCATTCTCGAGTGTTCAGTCGAGAACGAGCTTTACTCTTCGAACGACTCCATTATCAAGTACATGGTCAAGAATGAGCTTTACTCTTCAATTGACTCAGTAATCGAGTACATAGTCGAGAATGAGTTTTACTCTTCATCTGACTCCGTTGTCGAGTACAGAGTTGAGAGATATAACACTGCTCTCCGATCAACGGTATAGGTATGTCCTTTTCTACTCTCTGATCAAGTAATTTCTTTCTCGACCATAGAGTCGGGGGCTACATTGCAATACCATATTTATTTTATATATTTTTTGCAAAACTTTATCTGGCTCTGCTTTGATTACGTTAAATAGAACCAACAGAGGCATGTGTTGGGTCGATGACAGCCAACTATACCTCAGGAGGCATAACGGCATAGAGATTGTCAGATATCTCACGCCTAGCGGCCAAAAGGGTTTTGAAGTCCTAGTCTGCTTTGCGTGTGCTCTCTATCGAGTTCATGTTTGTATGCTGATCAAATGCGCAAATTGATAAAAGTTCAGAAAAAAATTTGATATGCTTTTTCTTTTAGCTTTGTATTAGTCTTTTCCTCACTATTACGGTCTTCTCGAGTACTCGAGGGCCGCGCATCGAATACCTTATTTAGTTAAGATTTCAGGTGTTGACAGATGCATAATCGTATGGTCTTAAGAATGATAACAACATACCACTTATTGCATCTACTTACGGTAATCCTATTTCATCGATAAGGAAATAGATGACAAAAGCATAATAGATTGGCAAAATTTAGCCATACTACATGTATTCTCAGATCATAAAATGTGTCTTACAAGTGCCAAAATAGGATGGACCAATAGCTGGAACTACCGACTGGACGCTTTCTACAAGCTTTGTGGCCTCCTCGCTAGTGTAATTAAACCTGACTGTCATCAATGAGGTATCGAGCGTAGAGTTATAGCTCTTGAGAATATCTAGCAATGTGGCAGCGCTTGCAAAGGCTGCTTAGTACACGAGGTCGAGGGTCTGCTCCTTCAACTCTTGAAGAGCCAGGATAGCAGCATCCCTCTGAGCGATGGCAGCATCCCTTTCAGACATCATCGCCTTCTTTTTATCCTGAGTCTCTCCCGACACTTGACATCATCGTAAACCTTCTTCATTGCGTCAGCAAGAAATTTTTCCTTGTTGTTACATGATGACTCAAGGCTTGAAAAAGGTAAACCAAATAGTAATTCTTTATTAGTTACCCAATAATCAAATCACACACTTGTGATCAGGGACAAACTTACATTCATTTTTCTCCCTCTTGGCTTTGAACTTCTTGTGGTGGTTGGCCTCGGCGGCAACTACCTGAGCGCTTGTAACATGGAGAAGAGTTTTTATCGTCGCCCATGGATCATCAGTTGGGTTTGATATTGATGTTTCGTTTCCCCTAACCCGTGGGTCTTCTTCAGGCGTGCTCAAGGCAGGATCTCTAATTGGAGCCGAGGCTGAGTTAACCGAGGAAGTTAGCCCTGGATGACTATCGAGATGCTGGCAGCCTTGGTTTGAGCCTCAGTCGATAGTCTGCAATTAACAAAATAAGAGAAGGGGAAAACAAAGGACTACCAATCGACCAGTCGAGATCAGAATCCAGGACAAACCTCTTTAAAATCGAAAAGTGTGAAATGATGCTTGACTTTAGCCTTTTTGTGATCACCTTCTTTGTTCTTGGTTTGGCAGGCGAAGCCAGTGGAGGAGTTACACATGGACCAGGCGAAGTCAAGGCATCAGTAGCCTACAAAGAACCAGATAATAAGAATGCATTATCAAGTCAAAGTATGACCAACTAAAGAGTGATAATTCGACTAAAATTACCTCTCTAGTCGAGTCATTAGGCAAGTTAGTCCCTTGAGGTGGCGATTGCAAGGACGCGCTAGACGTCCCACCCACACAAACTCGTCATTAGTAGAATGATCGAAAGAAAATCGATAACTCAGGAAGAGTTACCTTTTCGGCCGGGTCATTGAGAGTGGCGGTTGGAGGAGGCGATTGGGCTGGTACGCTCACCGTTCCCTAACAAAAGGCCACTTATCCAAACTGGATGCATTCAGGTATCTACTTGATAATTTGAAAGGAAATAAGAAGATAATAAGAACTTCAATTAGCATACCTGAGGGCTCCATCGATTGTGCTTGAGAGGGCTTAGATTCGGCAACAGATGAGAAGATGGGGACGATCTCTTCGATCGAAGAGACCCCTCAGCCTCCTCATTGGTTGATCATTTCCCCTTGTCGACGGTGGCAGTGGAAGTAGCACTGTCGAGATCAAAGACCTCGCTCGAAAGGATATGTTCTTGATGGAAAACTGGAGCCTGCAATCACACAGACAAGTCAGAACAAATAGACAATAATAAGTCCTACTATTCCATTTAGAAAATCCTTATGTCTGGCCGAGGATTTTCTAAGGAGTAAGGCACAATGCCACACTCCGGTGCGCCAGAAGAAAAAAGCTTGTTCCACCGGGCTATGACGTCTTGGGCAGGCAGGGCTGAAAAAGAAAAGAAAGGTTTACTTGACAAAGCTCGAAGATCACAGCCAAACGAAAAGGGCAAAGTGCTAACTATGCCTTACATCCCGCCGCATCCCTGGAAGCATCCTCATCCCCACTGTACTCCCAAGCCAGGCATGTTCACGCCTTCAAGGGACTCAATCTCTTACTAATAAAGTCTTTGGCCACATGCCACCTAGTAAGGCCAAATTTCCTCAGCATGCCAATCTTGTTGGCAAAATAGGTGGTGTGGCTGGACTCTCAATGCTCTTGTGTCCAAGAAAAATTTTGGATGGGAAAAAGACCTCTATAAACTAAAGCAAAAAACCGATCGGGTCGGGATTGGAGACATAAAACCAAAGTTTCTTCCAATCCTTCGACCAAGAGGAAGTTAGGGGAACCAAGATATAAGAGTTTTTCATCCCACTCCTCAACTGGAAACCGCATCCCTCGACACAATTATTCTCGGTAATCCTCTTCAGTTTATAAAAATACTGAAAAAGATTTAAGCTTGGCTCGATGCCAAGGAAAGCCTCACAAAGATGAACAAAAACTCTCAACGTGGTGATCGAATTGGGGTTCAGGTGGTGGAGTTCAATTTGGTATCAATCGAGCACATTGAGAAGGAAATTGGAAGGAGAGATGTTAAAACCACAATGGAAGAAAGACTCAAAAACTACAAACTCGTGATTGATATTGCAGGAAGGGAATCTCTCACTCGATGCCATCCTCCATTCGACCAGGCTACGCGGTGGCACCACTCCTTCTGCTTCGAGTTTCACCAGCCGAGATTCTTGCATAGCTGAGGGCGTCCAGGCCTCAATCATGAACCTCGCCTCATCATACTGATCGGGCGAGGGGCCGGCGACTACCGCGTCTGACTCCTTCTCTGGCGAGGAGGAAGTCAGAAACATCGAGGAAGAGCTGGGATCCATGGATCTAAACTTCTCTCTGGAGGAGGTGCGTGCTGAGGCGTAGAAAGCTGAGAGGCTTGTGCAAAAAGATTGGTGTCAATGATGAGGAATGGCCGCTGCAAGTCTGGGTCTTACGGGTAAATAACCAAAAAGTTACTGCCATTTCAATCACTCCCACCTTTACAACACTTTGACCGGCACGAAAAAAGGAATGATGACGACGTGCGAATCTCTACACACCCTCCTGCCCGCATTAAATGCACCTATACCCGCCATTTCAAATTTTGGAAAAGTTTTTTAACTCTACTCAGAGTCGGGTGTCGATTAGTTGAGTTCTTTAAATCTGTTTCTTCAAGTCTCTAGTGCCATTAGCCACAGGGCGCTCGACCCGACTGAGTTTTCACTCAAAACTCGAGGAAGGATCCATCCACACTCAATTCTTTCGACTATAAGCCTGATCTACTTTACTCGACCAAGCTTAAACTTGGTAGTACTAGAGTCGGTGCTTATGGAAACCTGTCCTTTGGAGTAGAATTAGGGGGCTACTGTCGAATATCTAACTATGGGGTATATGCGCGTAAGGAGTACATCATATACAGACATGAATATACGATGCATATTCGGCAGCTCCAGATATCACGGAACCGAATCAACGTGTCACGTCCCAATTTTTAATCATGTCATTACGCATAATTAAGCATCATGTTTATTTGTTAAGCATTTGGACTGCTTGATTAAATCAATTGATGGTTTGTTTATTTATATGTATTTTAAAAATACCCGAAGATATATTTGTCATTAGTTAAAACCTCTGCTTATGCATGTAAATGAATCCTTTTAGAAAGGTTTCATCTCGTCTTGAAATCGGGTCACAGATTTCCTACAATTTTTGATACACTAGAGTTCTAATCTTTGGGCTATTAGATTGGGGAGAGAAAGATTTTTTTTTCAGCTGAACTTTTGTTCTCTCTTACGCATGGGACCCATTTTGGCTGGCCCCACACCCTCTACCTCACTTGGGCAGCAACCCCACCCCTCCACCTCAGCTCCCTCACTCTCCTCTCCTCTCCCCCACGCCCAAACAGCAGCAGGAGCTGCTGCTCCCTCCCTTCCCCACTCAAACTCTCTCACTCTCCACCCAAATCCCACCCCAAGCCCTTTGATTTGAGGTATGCATGTATTATCACTAAAATACCCTCCTCTCTAGCCTCCATCCCTCTAATTCTTGCCCACATGCATGAAGGTTTGAAGGTTTGCTAATCAAAATTCGTCACCCCGTCAGTTCTGAAATTTCATCAGTCCTTTGGTCTTCCTTTATCCAAGCTTTCCTTCGATTATTCTTCAAATTGATGGCCACAAACCTTGGCTAAACACATTGGGTAAGTCTCCTGGGTTTTCTTACTGAAAATGCATGTTTTCGAATGGTGGATTTTGAATTTTGAGCTACAGTCAAAGAATAGTGATGCAACCATGTGGCCTTGAGACATTAAAGTTAGAAGAAATGTTTAGATGGAGTTGAGCTAACGATTAGAGTTTGTAGAGAGAGTAAATTAGGTTTCAAACAAATGCTTTAGTTCCTTTACATGTTTAGGTGTCTTAGATTTCGACATGCAAGTCGAATCGGCCGAAGAACTATCAAAAAACTTGTCTTCTGCTATCAAAACTCGGATTATCCGGGTAAACCCGGAGGTTCTGGGTGATTTTAACCAGAAACACCCGAGGACCTCCACCCGAAGGGTCACCCGAAGAGTCCGAGTTCAACCCGAGACTCTGGATTTTACTGCTCATGAGGCATCTTCTTTTTGTTATGATAGCTTGTATATTTCATAGTTAATTTATACGAACTCTAAAAATTATGAAACTAGTTGCGTTAGCTTCATATGAGTATGAAATACATTTAAAAAATGTTGGAACTCAATAAGTACTTTCTGATATTTAATTAATTATTTAAATGTATTTCAGCTTAATTAAATCACAGTTAACTAATGCTATGTACTAAAATTATGGAACCACTTGGAAAATTCATATTATGATTAGTGCTATCTAGGAAAAATATAATTAGGTATGAAAGTTCTGTTTTAATCGTTGAAGCCCATTTGGTCTTGATAGCTAGGTTAATTAAGATCCTTTTAGGATAGACCTTAAATAAATCCTTTTTACCATGAGCTTACGTATTTAAATTCTAGTGTTTCTTGCTGCATTATGTTTATTACCCAGTACCACGTCCTCAATAAAATTTTGTAGCATTTTCTTTGCATCTCTTTCATGCTCATCATTGCATGCGATCTTTGTCAGTGAACGAAGGACCGAAGGGTGAGGCAGGCGTGATAGAGGGCGATCCGGAAGTTATTTCCCTTGCTTGTCAAGTTGATCAACAAGGCAAGCATCTAAGTATTTTCATCACATTACTTTGAATCATATATTGAGTCAATTGATAAGTTATGCTTTATGTATGTGTGCATATTAATGAGTCTTATGTTAGGATTTGGGCGTAGATCCTAATTGTTGCATTATCCTTCCTTGGTATTGTTAACCCTTGATCCTTGGTAAACTGTGGGATGTCACTTAATGGTCTAACTTAAAATGAACGTGTTATGCTTAGCAAGGCTTAGGTCCTCGATAGAAGTCGAGCGATGGTTCAGCCATCGTTCGCGAGCTTAAGGCTTACTTTATTTCATAATGATAATGATGATGGAGGATGGTGTAAGTTAGTGAGGATGAACCAAGATTCGGGCGGGCAATAGGGATGGCTTGAGAAGGGAGTCTTGGGTACTATAGGCTCGCTTGAATCTATTAAGCATCGTCCGTTGTTGCAATTGGCTTTAGCACTTGTCCGTACTTATCACGTATTCATATATGGGATAGATGAGCCAAATACCTTATGTAGCTGTGATCTTTGGGAGTGCTAGTCCTAGGTGTTGTCAGCATAATAGGCTTGTAAGGGGTATTTAGTTTGCTCTGGGGATAGTTCTAGATGACCCCCGCATACCGAGGCACATGTTCAAACGATTGGAACTTATTTGGGAAAGGTTGACATGAGTACCCCCTTATGTGGAACTGTGTGGTTACGCAAGCCGTATAGTCCTCAAGTCATGTGGGTAATGGAGTACCCTCCTGCAGGATGAAAACAATTTGAATTGTCGCGCTCTCGGTTATGAGCACGCTTCTGTCTATTTGCATCAATCGTAGAGTTCCGATTGTGGTTGTGATGGTATATTGGGAAATGTATGGTGATGTTGTTGAAGTTTTGATACAGTTCAAGTTATAATTATGGTATGGTAATGATCTCAGGATATAAAGTTGTTTATGGTTGGATGTAGATGCTTACACTTCTGTCAAATTTTGCTCTTGCATATAAAATTCACTTGACTTGTGGCCAAGTCCTTGCTAATTATCCAAATTGTATTCTCCTTAGAGTCAGGCTAATTATAAGTGCCTATTATGGATTAAGTCTTGCGATTACTCACGTGCTTGGTTATCTTTTTAGGTGAGAAAGGTTTAGTATTTGGCTACTTTACGCCTACCGATGTTGGCGATGGGCATGAGTAGTGCCGTCTACTCGGTTGATGTTATTTTGGAGTAGCGCCTTAGGGCAAATGGCTCTACTCATATTTTGTTGTCATTTATTTTATTCCGTTGCGTAGCTACTCTAACAATGTTCGGTTTATACTTTTGTTGTAAAGTTAATCTACTTAAAGACTTGTAACTTAATTTAATTACTCACTCTTTATTATGTCTTGTGATGATATGCTTGTTGCAAAGGCATGTGTTTGGATCCTGGAGGAAACACATGCTGGGACTATCGGGGCGATATTCTAGTTAATCGTTGTAGTTGTATTATGCAAATGACCAACTTGATGATTAATTAGAATATTATCTGGGCGGTTCCCCACATAGCGGTACCTGATATACCGGAATCAAGAAAGTACATACTAAGAAGGTTTAGATTGGTTTTCCAAATCGATACGACCTTTATTCAAAACAGATCTATCTATTTGGATGTCAAGGAAGACAACTCCCTATTGACTATGGCTGGATAGGAGTCGGTACCTCACCCCTATATAAGGCGGAAAGGCTAGGGGAGGAGAACGAGTAGCACGAAAGATAACAACAAAGGAGTTACACGATGACTTTAGCCGTAAGATAAATTAGATCTAATAAACTCCTTGTAATAGTCTTAGCCACCTTACTTATACTTGAGATCATCATACAAGGAAGAAACACCCTAGAGGGATGTAGGGTATTACTCCAATCGGAGGCCTGAACCTATATACATCGTTTTATCTCGCTTCGTGATTAATCCCTACCCTCGAAGGTACCTAGTCAGATACTGGATCTTGGCAACGAGAGTCCGTTGGATGGCGGTCTCCTTTGGCTCTTCCATCCATGCATGCCTCTACAACAGAGCAAGACCGTTGTAAGGGAGTTTGGGTGGGCCAGGCTGGTAGTAGACCCATTTCTTGTGCCACCCGGACCAAGAACTCTTGGCGGTGAAGTCAATGTACTCTGTCGACTTCCCTCCTGAAGATGAAATACGGGATCATCAGTGACCTTGCCCAGAAACCCTTTCAGGAGGTAGAAGTACCTAAAGAGGTCGAGGGATGGGCGCATGCCCAGGAAGGCCCCACATAGATGTGCGAAAATGCTGAGCATGACGGTAGAGTTGGGTTTGAGGTGGATGAGTTCAAGGCCATAAAAACTAAGTACTTTAAGAAAAAAGCTAGAAGGGGGGAAACGGAAGCCACAACAGAAGAAACCAAAGAAGACAATAGTCCAAGTGGTATATGGACTTGGGATCACCTGGCCCACCACTAGTGCGCAAGATATTAAAGCACGTGAGGGGATGACCTCGTCGCACTCTGCCTTGGCTACGACCTCTTCTGAGATGTTAGATTCCGGCCAGGACGGGATTGTGGTCGCCATAGCATAGCTGGTAGAACTCTACTTTCTCGATCCTCTTGCGATCCATGGCGCCGAAGAGAAGGCAGTTGGAGGGTTTAGGGTTTTGGACGCAGTGAAAGATGCACATGGAAATGACTTGAGGTGAACAATGACGGAAGGGGTAAATGCTGTGTGGGCTCCCCATCTCATTTTATACGGGAATGACAACTCTTTGGATGGCACTTCAACTGACACCGTGTTGGTTCCAAGCACGACCCAAGGCCATGATGTCCTGCTTTAATGTCAAATCACATTTAATGCCTGACGCATGGGAGCAGCTGGAGCAGTAACCTAGGGAACTCAGTGCACTGCACTGCCATGCGTGTATGTTTTCCTAGTGTCATCATGATATCTTGTTAGGTAAAAGATTCTCACCACTACCTGAAATCTCTACTACAATGGTTCAAATTTCAAAACCCGGCTAGTGATAAGTCTTTTCTTCCAAGTCCTTTCGCAAGGTTGGGACAATATTTTTTGGACAAATTGGAAATCCTACTCGGATGGAATATCTTCTCGAGGGCTTGCTTGAGAACTAGAAGGCTTTCGAAATCCTGAATAGATGACTCGAGGATCCCAAGAACCCAGTTAGATGTACCATCTTAATGATGACCCGAGTTCCTACTCGGTGATGCGGTTAGTTAAAATGCTTAGTTTTGTTGACCAAGTCTTTGGTCCATCAAAGCCTTACTTCATGTACTGGTAGGGAGCTTGACGATGAGTAATATTGGACTACCATATTCTGATACCCTAGGGTTTTCAATTATTCTCAGAGCATATCTCTATCTCCGGGAAGGGAATCCTTGAAAGCATGGGAACTCGCCGTAGATACCCAGGATATCTCATAAACAGGGAAGTTTATCTCCAAGAATGGAAAAAAGACTCCAAAGGCCATATAATGAACCCCTATATATATGGAGCCAAGGGGACCTGCGGAGGAACAAGCCGTACAAGTTGAAAAATGCTATCATATGCCATTGAAACCTGTGAAAGCTCTACATCCACCAAGCCTTTTGCAATTAGATCTGTATTAGCATCTCCCCCAACTACTCGTAAGGGAGCCATCTGATTAGGTTTAGATCTATCTAGACTAGCCACGCACCCCCTTATAACAGTCTCAAAGAATAATACAAGACAAACATGGCGTATGGGTATTATACTAAGGGAGGCCTAAACCTATATAAAAACCCCTCTGTGTGATCTATGATTCGTCTACTCGAAGCATCCCTACCTCTTAACAAGTTTGTAAGATCAAAGGTTCACCAATCATCAATAGATTGCATTTGAATCTTTATAACAACGTATAGGGCTTGTATGAAGGGTGGTCACATACTCTTCCGGCCAAGTTTAAAAAAAGGTTAGTTGTACATTTGCCCTGGTGACGATGTGTTACTTACCCGATCAATCAAACACCAAATCAATAAACACTGGTAGATGTATTGCAAATTCAAGGCCCAGACAAAAGTTTTAGGGGTACAATTTGAGGAGAAATGGAATCAAGGACCAGAATTAGCAATAGATTGGGAAGAATCATGGGGTTGGTAATTGAGAAGCAAGCATGTGGAGGATCAGAGTCGGGAATACAATTTGAGGAGAAATGAAATCAGGGATCAGGAATTAGCAATAGACTGGGAAGAAGCATGGGGTTGGTAATGGAGAAGAAAGCATGTGGGAGGATCAGAGCTGGGGAGGACGAAGGAGCTGTTTCATTTCTTCTTTGTTGGATCCCCTTCAGTTGGTGCTTGGCTTCTTTTGTAGCAACCCCTCTCCAATTGCTTTGCCCACATGGTAGCTCAGTTGGCTCACATGGCTGCCCGGGCAGAAAGAGGGACCAAATCCATAACATTATCCCCTCCTTGAGAATCAGTTTGTCCCTAAGCCAACACCGACGTCATGAAGCCATTGAGGTTGCCGATGTAATCGAACATGAGAAGTAGTCTCACTGATCTTCATGGAGGGAACAACAAAGCAACGACTTAGGGTAGCATCGTGAAACCCGTTGGTCAGATCTATATACTATAACAAAGGTTCCTCTAGTTGAGCACACCATGTGTGATCCTCAGTGATGCTAGTCAAACCACCATGCTTTCACTGCAGCAACACAAGGAGCTGGAGTAACTGAACCCATGTAGCTTCATGACTTAGCAAAATAACACTATCAAGTCCAAACTGATTAGTACAACGCCATGCAAGTGTAGATAATAAAGCTAATGGAATCTGGAGGGTCTTTCCAACATGGATTAACTGCTCAACTAGATGCCAGTGCTTCCCAAATCTTACAGATCTAGTTAACAACTTGTTCCTTCTATAATTAGCCAAAAGAAGGAGAAGGCAAATATCCCGTTGAACTTGTTAGGTGCTGTAGGAAGGTCACACTCTTGCAAGCATATGGTATCGATAGTGTCCATAGGTAGAAACAAGATGCCAAGATTGAAGATGAGCGTACAACCACTGCCCATGGATGGATTCCAGATAGCACACGAAGGATCTGAAGGATGCAATGGCAAGGGCGGAGAGACCCTGAGCACCCAGACCTTGCAGAACGCAGCTACTTCTCACCAGGTGGCGGCATGGAGCGTGTCGTGGTATGGACGTTGGTGATTGTGGCACATTGACCTGCACCCAGGTTTGTGGAGATTGCAGTAGTGGGTGTGTACCATCTGACAACAACTACGAGCTTGGCTTTGTCACTCAGGGCCACAACCTTGTCTTTGGTGTAGGGATCAGTGACGTCCGAAGAGGGAAAGGGAGAGGGTGAATTAGGATACTTAAAACTAATAAATTCAAAAACTTCATAAGATAAACCTAGATCAATTTCTATCTAAATGTGCTCTAGGTTTATCTAAATGTGTCGTTGGTGTAAGGATCGATGTTTTTATCTGCTTGTCTCTTTGGCAGCTTTTGTTAGCGTGCAGCCCTCGGTGCTACATTAGTATTAGTGATCATCCTAACTTCATCCTTAGATCATTTTGTTGGACATGTTTTGGTCTAGAGGAAAAGACTGGTTGTAATTTCGTTGCCTTTGTGTAATGAAATTTAGGGTTAATCCGTTCTGGAAAAAAGGTTTGCCTAGTGTGTCTACTCTATCGATCAAAAGAGCTCGCAACCTACCTAGGAAGGTAAATTACAAGTATGTAAATGCGGAAACATAAATAAGGTAGAGAGAAAACTCGACATAAGGATTTTTATCCTATGGTATCAATATCATGAATGCCACCCTTAGTCCACGTTAGTGCTCCACTAAGGATATGCTCCCGGTCATAAGACTCTTCCGGTCACGACTCTTGAGCCACCAATTCACAAAGACAAGGCCTCAACCCGGATGAGCCAAGAAGCCACAGAGGCAAGGTCTCACCACTAGCCTCTCTTCCGGTCACTTGTTGACACATTTACTTCAGAGCTTGAGCCACCAAGGTAAGGGTCTCTGTGTCCCTATACAAGCATCTTGCCACTGCTGCACACTAAGTCAGTGGGTCAACAAGCTTGAGTAACTCCAGCTCAAGGTGCCGGCAAGTCACTAAGACTCTAAGGTGCCGACGTACCACTAGGTATAAGGTAGGATCACTCCTTGATCCACTTTCTAGGTAGGAACACCTAGAAACTCTTCTCTCTAGGCCTATAAGCACTAATCACTCACTAATCTTATACTTAATCTCCTTGGATGATCACTTTAAGCACTTAGTGGCTTGGATGTCTTCTCAAGTGTGTATGAGCTTCCTCTAGACTCTAGCACCTTCAAATGACCGAGTGGGTGGGTATTGATAGCCTCAAACTGACATATTATCCATTGCCCCAATGGCTCACCTTTTCTGTATATGCCGGATGATCCGGTGTAAACAGATTATACTCAGCAGAACATCTAGCATGTACACCTTCCAAAAACTAGCTGTTGGAACCCTATTCAAACCATCTGTGAATAGAGGATGTTCCAGCATGTTCACCAGCTTCATCGTCGGACCATCCGATGTGTACACTTTACCCATACCACACCACTTCTCTCTGTGAAAAATACTCTGTCATTCTCTTGCTTCATTGCTGGACCATTTGATGTGTTCAACCATGCCAAACTGGACTTTGACACCTTCTCTGCAACAAATACTGCAGTGAAGCCTTCGACATTCATAGCATCAAGCACCAGAAAATCCGATTTGTGTCTTCCTTGAACTTCAACTCTAGAATGCTCAGGCGTGCATATCTTCATATCACCAGATCATTCGACGTATTCAAAATAGCCAAGCAAAAATACTTTAGTGTTCACAACTTCTGCGTCGGACCCTCCGGCATTAACAAAATTCCTAGGACTTGTCCAATTCAAGCGATCTTTGTCCCTGCTGTGGTGGCTTCTTCATGTATTGCATCCATGAGACCTACTAAAGCATATACTTGACACACATGTTAGTCTCGTTGACCATGTTGTCATTAATCACCAAAATCACATACATGCCCTAAAGTCAATGCTACAATCTTCCTAAGGGCATGTTTCCTACAATCTCTCCTTTTTGGTGATTGATGACAACACAACCAAAGCAAGTGGCAAGTAATAAATGATACTAGTTCTAAAGAGTATAAAGTTTTACCACATTACTTGGATGCATATTCTTACCACTTAGTCCTCCTTTGTTGTGGCTCGCTCTTTCTCCAACACCACTATCTCCCTTGATCGACCTATGCAGAAGCTTCTCCCCCTTTGTCAACCTTCAAGTATCTTGCACTTGCTTTGGTCATCACAATTCTCGCCCTTTGTCAACAATCTCCTAAAAAGGCTATAAACACATGTTGAACCCAAGGGAAAAACATTAGAGAACAAGGAAGAGAGCTTTATAAACTATGATCTAATAAAGTGATACCATTTGTAGGGATTCAATTTAAAACATATGTGGATATCAATTGAGATGAAAGCATATGGATTATAATTAATAAATCTCACATAATATAGTATAAACTCCACCTATATGTGTGCATATATATGATGAGAAAAAAATATAAGTGCAACTAGACAATATGTCAAGATATCAAGTTTAAGCCATATTATGCATGAAGGTAGCTTAAATGAACAAAAGATTTGACAAAGATACCAATTGAAACCTTTAAGCATTGCATACCTCTAGGGACTTGTCGATTACTCTATGAGACTACAAAATATATCACTTGACACACATGTTAGTCTCAAAATCACAACATATAGGATATACTCCCCTAAATGTGTGCATGCAAGTGTTGAATACTAGTGAGATATATGCACTTGTTATTGATAATAATGAGGATTTATCTTATAAATTGGACTCATGGAACATAAAATATATCAATTGAAGAAATATGCCATGTCAATGACTTACAACTAAGAAACCGTGTAGGTTGCTCATGGGATAGAGAGAAACACAAGCAACCTACTATATGAAAACTTACAGTAGGTATTGTAATGAATTGAAATATGCACATGCAATCCTAGACAAGGCAATATGCTAGATGCAAAACAAAATGCATGAAAAAAAAAATCTAGCTACCATTATCTCTTTTACCTTTGGATGGGGATTTGGGTATATGATGATCATGATCTTCATCAATGCGCTCAATCATATACACCTTGCCTCTTTGCTTGAGCTTTCACTCCTTCTTGTGAGCCAAGTCTCCAAATCCCCATTGCCGCATTGGGGTTCAAATATTCTTTTGAACCCAAACCGATTGGGGTCTCAAGTTGATGATGATTTTTGGCACCCAAATTTGATTGTTCCACCTCCAGTCCTTTCTCCCAACCATGTGTGTAACCACCATGCTATTGTCCTTCTTCTAGAGCTTGTAGTTGTTGCTCTTGGTCTTGATCTTGTAGTTAGGTTTGCTGTAGAGGCCGGTGATCTTGTTGGAGATATTCATCACCTTCTTATTCTCCTTAGTCTCCTTCTTAACTTGCTTGCATTATAAGAACGTGTGGCCTTTTTGATGGCATTTGAAGCATGCCACGGTTGACCCCTCTGCAAGCTTATTCATAATGATAGCATGGTTATCTTGAGTAGGTTGGACATATTCTTTGTCCTTTAATCTTGCAAAGTTCGTCTTGAGCTTCTCTACTTCTTGATTGACATCATCATTCTCTTATACAATAATGTTGTTAGGTGGTTTTACAACAATATTCTCAACATAAATCTCATTGCAGAGGGGTGACCTAGATAAATCAATCAAATCATCATAAGAAGTGAAAGAATCTACCTTAGGAATGAAATTAAATAGAAAGGTAGATTGTTTCAAAGGGATCTTAGTTTGAGATTCAATGCACTTAAATTTAGCCTTAAGCTCTTCATGCTCTGTTTTAGCAAATTAAATTTACTCAATAATTATTGATAACTACAAACAAAGGTAGCGTGAATGTCATTAAGTACATTGAATTTCTTAAGCTCTTTGGATTGTTTCTTTAAGACCCTTTGTTGATCATAGATCAATTCAAGAAGTTCTTCATGAGAGGGAGAATCCTCATCAAACTCATCATCACTTACATTGCTATCCATAGAATAATGTCAAGGAGGTTGATCGAGCGGTGATCTATCCAACACTAATGCGCACCAACTATTCCAATTGGTCACTCCTAATGATGGTGATGTTGTAAGCATGGGGACTATGAGAGGTGGTTGAGGATAGCATCAACTCAGATGACGAAGTTCAGTACCACGATGACCTTCTGGCATCTGAAGCAATCCTTCGTGCCATGCCTGCTGACATGCTTGTTGAACTGGCCGTCAAGCGCTCGGCCAAAGATGTGTGGGAGGCCATCAATACGATGAAGATGGGAGTGGAATGTGTACGGAAGGCCAAGGCGCAAGTCCTGCGATGGGAGTTTGATGCAGCCCAATTCAAGGATGAGGAGACGATTGAGGAGTTCTCAATGCACTTGAGTGGGATGATCCACACCTGTCCCTCTTCGGTGGCACCGTGAGTGAAGAGAAGGCCATGTAGAAGTTTCTATGCACCATGCTGTCAAGGTATTCTCAAGTGGCCCGTTCAATTGAGACATTGCTTGACATAGATTAACTATCCCTGGAGGAGGTGATTAGTAGGCTAAAGGCGACAAACGACCACTTCAACTTTGACACCGATGCACTCGGTGGCCAATTAATCCTGACTAAAGTGGAGTGGTTGGAGTGCTCATGCAAGAGGGACCAGAATAGCGGCTCAAGGAGCAATAATTGTCACAGCTGTGGCCAGGGGAAGGACATGAGTTCCTATAATGCAGCCCATGACGGTGTTCAGACCGATCCAAGAAAATGACCAATTTTATCTATGTACTAAGCTCAGAAACCCAACACATAGTGATTTCATAGATGATAATCATTATAACATCCAACTTAATGGTAATTAATTGTCTTTACAAAATTGACCTTCATGGGCCAAGATCGTAATAAAATTGTAGTGGAACTACATAGACTCTATCCTTCATGATGACTCCACAAGCAAACTGACGTAGAAAACACCTTAGAATGATCCATCTTTTGTGAATTCTCCAACGTCTTCTCCAACTAAATTTGTTTTGGTGATTGCAAGTGTTAACACATGTCGTACTTAGCAAGTTATGTGGAAATAATATGCATACGAAGGCTTGAATAATAATATGGTAATATGGCTCTTTTCCATAAAAAAGTAATTACTTTAAAACAATTGAAAAGCAAGTAAATGATTAAGTGAATAACAATAAATAAATAACCATCTCATGATTCCAACCATCTTGACTTAACCAACCTTTTGACACCTCATCCATGGTTCCCACCATCAAAGTTGAACAACACCTCAATTATAGTTCCCACTAGTATGATTGATTAAACCAACCAAACTGTCAATTTCTAATCATGTGATGTTTTCCTTGCCATCTGTAATCGTGAGTACGACAGATTAACCAGTTTTACACTCTGCAGAGGTTGTACAATTTACCCACAAATCATGCCTTCTATATTTGTCGAGCACCCATTGGACGATGGATAACTCTTACACACTTTCAAGGTGTGCGCTAGGAGTCCATCCAAAGCTATTATAAAGCCCGTCTCAACATGTACACACCCGCTAAGGTTTCACCTCCGAGTGAATACACCTCATCAACAGAAGCCTCCTTTTGTGCCTTCGTTCCACAACCCAATGTTCTACACCATGTTGAGACCAAAGCAAATTAATCGGCTAGGCCCGTCCGATACTAGGCTTGTGTTTGTACTGCTAACATGGAAAGATCATCCACGAACCGGTATTTAGATTTGAGAAAGACTACCACAAACCCAACCGTAAAACATATATTGGTCTCATCAAATCACTGGCTCAAATCCTAATTCCATGTTGCTACAAAAATTAGATCATTATCTTTTATAATAGTTGCATAGGACAATTATCATATTCAATTTAGCCATTATCATTATCACCATCCCCAAACAAGGCTAAGCATCATCTACCCTTCAATAACCAAAACCATAACCATGATGACAAGGATGATAAAAGTAAACTAGGGTTGATGATGGGTAGTATAAAACTGCCGTATACGGGTATCCTATACATATACAGATCCCCTAGGGTTTCCTGTATATTGGAGCATAAGTCCATGCCTGGGAAAGCAATCCTTAGACGTATGAAAACTGCCCGCAGGTACCTGGGTATCTCATAAAGAGGGAAGTCTATCTCTAAGGATAACAGAATCCTACTCGAAAAATAGTTTGGAGGCTACACATCAACCCCTATATATACAGAGCCGAGGGACCCTACGGAGGACAAGTCAAAATAAGTCCATCAAACACGAACCAAGCCAACAGAAGCCTTTAGCACTCCACAAGCCCCCAAGCTTATGTACCCATGATCTATATCAACATCTCGCTGAAACCGCACACAAGGTGTAGGTGATATGCCCTAGAGGCAATCATAGAGATGATTGTATCAAGTGTATGCTTAAGCACTTCTGAATAATGTGTTATTCCAAGAATAACTATCATTTACATTGATTAGCAAGTATGTGACTTGTTCATAAAACTCTTTGTTTGTATCATGATGTTATTCTAAATTGATCCCTAGTCACATATCATTGTGATGATTCAAAAGACCAGCACATGTATTGATTGATAATCACGTTTCATGGATCATAGGTATAGAGATACTGAATCAATAATGTAGACATTTATGTTAGAGAACATGATTTTGGATAGACCCACCTTGAGATATTGCTGGGATTGTTATTTATGATGTGCCATCAATTGTTATCTCAAATGGTGTACCTGCAGGATCCTTAGACCTAAGATCGTCATTGATTATCAGAATGTGTAGTGGCACACTTTGGGGTTGCCAAACGCTACTCCATAACTGGGTAGTCATAAAGGTAGTTTTTAGGTTTGTCATGAAACAGGTCGTGGGGTGCGAGCAATCAAGATGGAATTTGCACCTCTTTGGTAATAGGTTTGATATCTCTGGGCCTCTCGAAGTAGTTGGATTGAGAAAGTGCATGTCACGTCCCAAAAATGCTAATTGCTTAAAGCGTCACATAATCATCATGGCATGTGATTAGGTGTACTTGCCAAATGAGTTGGTTCCCACGTGTTTCAAAAGTTCTTAGAGGTGGTCTAGAACTCTTTAGAAAAATTCTAGATGCCTTGGAAGTGAAGAGTTGTGCAAGAGGGGACACTTAGACAATTCTAGCACAAAATCCTCCTCGCAGTCTGACCGGGTACCCACGGTTTGGCCAACCGATGTCCAGCCATGTGGGCTTATCACATGTGTTCACGGGGTCTGACTGGAGCCCCACGTGGTCTGACTCCTAGAACACAGTAGAGGCACCACTTAAGGCCTCAACCGACCTCTCTCTCCCTCTCACTTTCATTAGCTCTCTCTCTCTATCTCACACACACTCCATCAAAACCTAGAGAGAGGGATTGATCCATTTGTTGCAATCGAAGGCCGAAAATCAGAGGTCGGAACCCCCATGAACTTCCTGGAGGGCTTCCCTAAGTGTTCCCCCTCTTCTCCCCACCGGATTTGCTTTCCCAGCCTTTTCTCCCTCTGCGAGCTTCGTCACCTTCCAAAAGCCATATACGGAGATTGAAGCTTCCCCAGAGGATTCCAATCCGCTAGAAAGTTCAGCCACGCTAAGGTGAGCCTCCTATACCCTTCTCCCATTTCCTAGCTCAATTTGGTCGCCATTTTGATTTTCCCCAGGAAACCTGTTTTGAACCCTAGATATAGATCTACTTTTTAGGGTTTTACGTGTTCGAGCGTGCATGGTGTTCGAACGACCATGTAAAACATTCACCTAGTCCTAGGGAGTACATTGGTGCCTTTCATCACTGAAGGCTTCATCGGAATCCTCGTCGGTGACCTCACAAAGGTTCTACCAGCAGGTCTATCGGTTTGGCCGCCACTCAGGCCAGTTTGACCGCCAGTAGGTCAGTGGAAAAGATCAGCCAGCCACCAGATTCAAAGTCAGACTACCACTAGGGCTAGTCTGACCGTTGCTGGGCAGTCTGACTGCCAGCTCAACTTTGGTCGTTAGAGGCCAAAACCTATTGCAAGCCAGCAGTCTAACCGCCAGCCCAAGGCCGGTCTGACTGCCAGCCTGTTGAAGCTAGGTACACTTAGGTTTGCTTATTCGGGGTTTCAAACATCGGAACCCTAGTCCATTGGTGGTCTTTTGTAAATGTTTTCAAACCTCGACACTCTAGTATATCTTGATCCTACATCATATGTGCACTTTTCTGTCATTTGTTTGTTTATGCCATGCATTCTTATTTTGTTTAGAGAACATTGAACCGACGGTTCAAGTGAGCGAGGGCGACAATGAGGCACCCCACTTCTGTGAGTTGTGTGCGGGTAGCTTCAAGCAATCGACGTAGCAGCAAGATAAGCATCTAAGCATATTGCACCCTTTGTTCAATTGAATAAAGTCTAAAATTGATAAATTATGCTAATGTACACCGCATGTTTAGCGAGTCAAGTGTTCGGCAAAAATGGGTAGAACCTATGTTGATTGCATGATCTCTACCTTGAATTGTTGTTCATCTGTATCCTTGTAACCCTGAGCACATGATCGATGTCTAATTACAAGTTTATCCGATATGCTTAGCAATGCTTAGGTCCTCGATAGAAGTCAAGCAATAGTACCACCGTTGTTCACGAGTATAGGGCTCACTTATGGTTTACAAATAAATTTATGATGTTGAGATTGTTGGATGAGTGGTGAGTATGAGACGAGATGTGGGCGGTGTTAGGGGTGTTTTCTGCTCAGGAGGAGTCCTCGGGGCAGTTCGGGAAGGGAACCCGAACACCGTTGACTGCTTTGCATCATTTAAGCATCGTCCGTCAGTGCCATTGGCTTTAGCACTTACCATACTCACCACATGCCAATCTAATGGTAAGGCAAGCCAGATACTTTTGTAGCTGTGATCATTTGAGCCTGTGTAGGACCGAACACGATGACTAAAGGGGGGTGAATAGGCGCCTCACAAAATATCTTGCGAAACTTGATTGCCTTCTCCTACTTGATCACCCAACGCTCCTCAACGAAAATGAAAGCGGAAGCAAAAAAAGAGAAACACAAGAGAAACCCGCAACCGTATGACTCTATGGATTAAGTATGACCACGAGGTTCGATATAAGGTCCATCCATGATCCTTGTCATGAAAAGCTTAAAACTTTACAAAGAAGACTAAAAGATGGGTATCGGGAAAGGAAGATCTCAAAGTTGATGACTTAGGGGCAAGGGAATGCATATTTTATGCCCCTAGCAACAAGAAGATCAACCTTGTGTGGTGCTAAAATTTCAGCTCAAAAGGAGAAACAAAAATCACATGCCAAAAGACAAATTCACAAGGAAACGCGGAGCCAAAAGAAAGAGGTGAGCATGAGCAAATGGAGAAACTTGCACTTCATTAATCTCAGAGGTCAGCCCTATTTTAGGCGAATTACAAGAAGTTTTTCCTCTCCAAAAGCTCTAACCTATTACAAGGCTAAGCCTATCCTCTCCTCTCCCCTAAAGCCTATCTCTTCGATCTCAAATGGCTGGGTCAAGGGTTACCACCAGCCAACCCCTTCTATTTATGGGTCTAGAGGGGTTGCTTAACCCTTAAGCATCATTGTCCCTAAATTACCCCTTGCTAGCAATGGTCTCCCACCTACCACCGGAGCATTTTGGTCCGAATTTTGCTCCATCCATCGAACAGCCGTGACACCTTCATGACTTAGCTTCGGCTCGACGCTAGCTTCGCGATGATGCCACATGAACTCCATCCTTCAACGGTGAGGCCAAACCGCAAAACCGCCTAGCACGCTTCTCAAAGCATGACTTGTCGCTGCTTGACTTGCCCTCAAGCAAGCATCCCAATGTTGACATGTATCTTTTGTCTTGCGATCTTTACCACCAGCAAGTCACTCCCGCTCCCTATCCCTCGGGCCGCCTTGTCACTTGCACCGGCATCCCTTTAGCTTGACTTTGTCAACACACTGTCTTCATCAATCTTCATCCCATGCCTTGCTTGATCTTCATGTGTGCAGCTAGGATCAGCCTTGACTCTGCCCGGCCTCCTTGATCGTCCGGCACCAAGCACCCCACATGGCCCCGATCACCCATTGTCGATCATCAAGTTGCATCCAATGTTAGTCCAAATCAAATCCCAATTGAGAAGAACAGATTTGACAAAAAATGTGAACATTGGATGTTGTGGTGTGTTCATCCTCTGAACACCGGAGCATCCAGTGAGTACATCTCCATTTTGCACCGAGAAAAATCCCTCTCTGGAAAATATAGTCCGGTGATCACTTGAGCAAACACCGGACCATCCAGTGGTTACATCCTCACTGGAACCAAGTTTCGCAACCTCTCTGGAAATATTAGTTCGATGATCACCTTTTGCCTACACCAGACAATTCGGCGCTCACTTCAAATTTGGCATCAAAAACCTTCTCTACAGGCACACATTTGAACCTCTCTGAAAATATTAGTCCGGTGCTTACCCGTGCACACACTAGACCATCCGGTGCTTGATTCAAATTTTGGTGTCAGAAGACCTTCTATGTAGAATTTAGTCCGGTGCTCATATTTGTCATATACCAGACTATCTGATGAGGTCAAAAACCCACACACCGGATTCTCCAATGAGTGAAAACCTTCTGCATCGAACTAATTCTAATTACTTGCAAGTTTGGTTAGACAATATTATCATTTTAGTACATACCTATGCATTAGCAATAAAACAAGCACACAAACAAAGCCACACATTGTCAATCACTCATCACAAAATATAAACCAAGGCACATCTCAACTTGGTTTCTCAATCTCCCCCTTGATGAGTGCATTGACAACATCATAAAGAACAGAAGAAGGAAATTAAGAATGCATAAAAAGCTCACAAAAAATGAAAGAAAAGCAAGCCATAAACTATAAAAGCACAAATGCAAAAGCTCCAGCTCCCCCTTGATGAATGCACATTTTTTATTATTGATTTTCTCCATCATTCAATATGCAAGATTTGTCTTTGTAGGTTCATGCATCTTTTCTCCGCCTTTGGCAATGCAAACATCAAGGACTAAACATGATGCAAAACAAGAAGATGCAAATGAGATGCAAACCTACAAAGCTTCACATATAGATCACAAAGCACTTGCAAGAACTAAAGATGTCAAAGCACTACAAAGAGTGAACAATATAACTCAGAAGCGTATACAGATTCAAAATAATTTCATGGCACAAGCACAAAGAGTATAGCAAGTTTTTGATCATTGTTGTTCCATTATCCAAAAGATGTCACCACAAGAGCACCCACAGTTTCATGACCAGTGCAAAGATTAGAGATGCTAGTGCAATGTTAAGTTCAAACTAGGAAACCACGTTCTCCCCGACGGGCTATGCAAACACCGGCATATCAATCCAAGCCTTAGTTTGACAAGATGAAAAAAAAGCATTCTTAGCACCGTTAAAGAGCATAATTAGAGAGCATCTTAAGTTTTAGCATTGTGATCATTTTACTATCCTCAAGTGAACTAAGCAACCATGGGTTTGCTTCTTTGGCAAACCACATGAGCATTAAGCCACCATATTGGATCTATGTTCAGCTCATAACTTGATCATTCATTTTATTTTCTCATCATAAGCTTCTGAATTCAACTTAAGCACTCAAATTCAAACCAAAAACCACCAAATGAAACCAAGGGAGACCTAAATGCCTAAAAATAGCATGAATGCACTTAAATCAAATATTTCCTATGTCAAATTGGATTTTCATTTATAAAATAGGTTTTATGCTATGCTATTTTATGCAAACCCTAATTAAATTCTAGAAATTTTTTAGGAATTTGAAATTTTGAAAAATCAGGGTGTGACACTGCCTCAAGTAAGATCGAATAATTAAACCGATATGCTACTCAAGTGTTTTCGAATGAGGTTGTACTACCTATGTTTATTAATATTCCGTTGACCTAAAATCCTAATACATATTTACTTAAATTTGAACTTGCTATATACAAAAATTAAGTTTTGTATGTACCTAAATTTCATGGTTCCATTTTCTAATTCAATAAAAAAAAATATGTTCATACCTAAGTTTCTATATTGGGGCTTGCTATATATCTTAATTTCAATAATAAATATTTTAAATCATTAAAAATTGAAAATAAATACGCTCATAACTATACCTAATATAAATCATGTAATATGCAAATAGCAATATGCTAGTGCTATTGCTAATTCATTAAAAATTAAAAATAGTAATACATAGCAATAATGCTTGTACTATTGCTAATTCATTAAAAATCAAAAATCAATATGCTCAATGATAAAGACATCTTTCACCATAAACTACAAATTGAAGCTCCCATAACATAAGTGAGGTATAATTGCATGTAAAACAAATTCATACATAGTAATTAATACAATTTAGCTAACTTGTCTTAACGATTCGCTCTTCATTCTGATCACGGCATACATATGGAGGTTTGTCGGTGTCTTCCATGGGACCTAGGTTGACATCCTCTCTGAAAGGAGGTAGCATGTCGAATTGATTGCAGTTTTCCTCTTCAATGAGATTCTTCACCCCGACAATCCTTCTTTTTCCTTGAAGAACCACGTGGCGCTCCTCCTTGTTAGCCGGGTCCGATGAGTTTTTGTTGGTACCATCCCTAAATTTTTTTTTTATTATTCAACCCTTACATGCATGATATACATATAGAAATAATATAAAAATTAAATAGCACATTCACCCTAGGGATCAACCTCATGACACTCTGTGATGTCGTTCTCTAAAGAGTAATAAAGTGCATCGAAATGAGAATGAATGAACTGTCATGAGCTTTGATCCATATGACATGAAATTTGGTCAAGATGTAGTGCATGAGGTTATGAATGCAGTAGAGGAAGAATCAGATGAATTAGAGTTCATTTGTGCACTTAATTATCCAAATTACATGCTTGCTATTTTTAAATCCAAAATTATATGAGGTAGTTCAAACAAACTCACATAACGGAAGTACTCAACATGGCAAAAGGTATTTGTACTGTGTAAGGAATGCATAGAGAAGACCTAAAAAATTTAGTTTCACATTTTATGATTTTTATTAATTTTTGTAGAAATTAATCAAGTTTAAAAGGCTTAATCAAGATTAACAAAGAATTAGTGCTAAACAAGCATTTCATGCTTGAAATATATTTTTCCTATACACATCATGACAAAATAAGATTAACAAAGTTGGATTGACCAATTTTGGATATTTCAAGATTTAATTATGGATTAACATGTTACAACATATTTAATCAAATAGAGGTATTTCAGTGGAGATTTCATGTGTGCATGTATTTTTATCATGTAGACCATGACAAAACAAAACTAACAAACTTGGTTTCATATTTTTCTGAGCTCTAGATATTTTTATAAAATATATAGATTATTTCAGCTAATTTATCAATACAACTAATATTCATTCGGCATTTTCTGGATTTTCCGGCTTTGACCGGTTGCCGACGGCGAATGGCGGCAACCTGTCAAATTCGGAAAATCCAGAAAATGCTGAAAGGAATACTTGGCCGGGGAGGGGAACCAAAATGCTCAACGTATTGTGGCAAACTCATTTGAGGGGTCGGCGGTGGCATGTACAGCGGTAAGCAAGGCCGGCGACGACCATGGCGGGCGGCAGAGCTGGGCCGATGGTGGTGCCGAACTGTAGAGGGAGAGAGTGGAAGGGAAGGAAGTGGTGAGGCCCTGGACCACAGTGAAGCTCACAGTGCATTCGGCTCGGGCAGAGGCTGCTCATAGCCCGGAGTTTGTTGGTGAGGTGGGCGAGCTTACGGTGGTAACCGACGAACCACTGGGCCGACGACAGGCTACGATCAAAATAGTGCGCGCAAAAGATTGGGTACGGCACTGTGAAGCTCAACGAGCAATGGAATTGGACGAAGAGGGCTTAGAAGTGGTGATGCGTCCGTGAGGGCGACGAAGGTTGCCGGGAATAGTGCTATGCTCGGGCTTGGGGGAGGACCACTGTTTTATATTGTTCACATCACTGCCAGCTCTTCCCACCAGCCGGCAGTGATGTCCACCAATCACTTCCGGTCCGTAGCTTAAGCTTGGAGTGATGAGGCGGCTAGGAATCACTGCCGGTTCAAGCCATCGACCGACAATGATTCCCCTTATCACTACCGGTTCATAAGCCACGATGGTTGGTTCCTCCCGCGCAGCCTACAAACTGGCAGTGATGGGCCGACATATAATCTCAGTTTTGTAGTAGTGTTATCGCATCCAACAAAGAGTTGGGAGCTACATCATATATTTTTTATGCTTCTTCTTCACTCTCTGTTTTGATTTTTAAGTCAATCCGAGAGATGGAGGCTACATTTCATAATATGAGCGCTTATGCTTCACTTTCCACTTGATTCATTCATTGCGCAATGGGTCAGGGGCCACGTCGAGTACATCTATGATGCTACAGCTCAACTCTCTGTCTTGATTATCATATCAAACAGATAGTCGGGGGCTACATCATCTACTTTCGATGCTATGGCATTCTCGAGCAAAAAGTCTGAGGGCTACATTACGCATTTTTGATGGAAAATGTATATTCTTTCTTACCCTCCAATTGAGAAATATTATCCTCGACCAGAGAGTCAGGGCTACATAATATTACCATATTTCATATATATATATATAGCAAAAAAATTATCTGGCTATGCTTTGACCACATTGGATAAGACCATGGAGGCATGTGTTGGTTCGATGATGGACAACTACAATTCATAAGGCATAACACACAAGAGATTGTTAGACATCTCATGCCTAATGGCCCACAAGGTTTTAAAGTTCTAGTCGATCTCATATGTGTTATCTATCGAGTCCATGTTCGTATGGTGGTTAAATATGCAAGTCGGTAAAAGTTTGAAAAAATCATCATATCATTTTCCTTTTTCTAGTTTTGTACTAGCCTTTCTTTATTTTATCATGGTAACCTTGAGTAATTATTCGAGACCCATACATTTAACAATATGTTTAGTTGAGCTGTCATGTGTTAATGGATATTCGATCAACTAAACTTGAGGATGGTCACAACATTTACATTTTCATCATCGATAAGGAAATAGCAAACAATAGCATATTAGACAGGCAAAATATCAATACAGTTTACAGACATCCCAAAACCGATCGAGATTCAAATGTTTTGAGTCAATATTAATCGGAAGGACTACCCTCGCTTTCGTCATCAGGCAAGCTGAGCCCTAGGGACTTGATAATGGCAGGGATCAGAGTCTCAACGCTTAGCATAATATTTTCTACCTCCTCTATTGAGCATTGGAACCCCTCCATCACTAGTGACGTGTTGAAATTGGGGTTGTAGCTCTTGAGGAGACCAAGCATAGTCTTGGCACTTATGGAGGTTGCTTGGTTCATGTGGTCAAGGGTCTGATCTTTAAGCTCTTGAAGTGATGTAAGTACAGCGTCCCACTTAGTAGCCATGGTGTCCTGTTCAGCGGCAATGGTGTTCCGTTCAGCAACCATGTTGTCCCATTCAGCAGTCAGGGCTTTTCGTTCAGTTCTTGCACTTTTTAGATCGCCTCTGATCTTTTCCTGATATTTGGAGTTATCATCGATGGTTTTCATCGTGTCTTTAAGGAGACCTTCTTTTTTTCTTAAGAAAGATTTGAGGACTATAAAATCAAATAGAAATCAGTTAGTTGCCTGGTGATCAAATCACATACTTGTGATCAGTGGGTAGACTTATGTTCAATTCTTTCTTGGTTGGCACCCAATTCCTTCTGACAATCGATGTGGTCGGTTTCTGTATATCGAGCCTTGGTAACAGTAATCTTGTCACTGTAGCCTTGAATAGATCCTCTATCTCCATCCAAAGATCATCAGTTAGAGTCGATGCCAAGTTCTTGGCTTCGTTAGCTTGTAGGTTTGCTTCAGGTGAGTCTGTGGGTTTCTCCACTCGAGGAGGCGGAGATAACATCGTTGAGGAGCTTGAAATCAGCTAGCTAGTTGGATCGCTCACTGCCTGCTCTTTTGGTTTCTTCGGGGAGGACAGTCTGCAATTAGCAGGGTGAGGAAGGGAAGGAAAGGCCACACGCCAAGATAAGTATTCCAGTCGTACCTTTGGGCAACTGAAATGCGTGAAAATTGATGTTTGACTTCTGAATTCTGATGGTAACTTTCTTCTTCATCATACTGGCAGCTGGTATCCGTTGTGTTGAAGGGGCCATTTGGGGGTTAGATGAAGCCAAAGACATTATTGCCTGCAAGAGACCAGCCCATAATGATTCATCATCATTATAGACTCACCAAGCCATTGCTTAGAAGAATGACCAATGTGAGGGGGGCAACTCGATAAAGATTACCTTTCTTACTAAGTCATCAGACGTGTCAATTACTCGAGGAGGCAATCGAGGAGTGGCTCCAGCTATCCCCTATAGAAAGGCCACCCATACGGACCAAGCGTTAGGGTGCAAGTGCTCGACAGCCAGAGTAGTAACTAAATAATCACCTGACAACTCGATGTCAGTACCAGTTGACTTCTTCTCCGTGTGTGCTTGAGGGGCACTGGATCATATAGTGGAGATGATCTCTTGGATTGAAGAGACCATTCGGCCCCTTGATCGACTGGTGTTTTCCCCTTGTCGTTGGTGACAGAAGAGGAAGTGCCATCAAGATCAAGGACCTCAGTAGTGAGGATGTGCTCATGATGAAACACTAGGACCTGGAATCAAAAAGACGAATCAGGTTGAACAAGCAACAATCAGTGCTAATTTCTTACTTAATGGAATCCCCACCTCTGGTCGAGGGTTCCCGAGGGAGTAGGGTTGTACATAGAATTCATATGCTTCTTTAGAGAAGAGTTTTCCCAATCGAACAGCAATATATGGAGGAGATAGAGCTATAAAAAGAAAGAAAAAGTCAGTTGAAAGAGCTTGACTGCGATAATAGAATCAGAAAATTGCTAATAAATCTTACCTCTGACTGTGTCCTTGGAGCTATCTTTGTCTCCAAAATACTCCTAGGCAAAGTTATGCAGCGCTTTCAAAGGACTCAGCCTCCGACTAATGAAGTCTTTGGCCACGTGCCACCCGGTTATGCCACTTTGCCTGAGTTTACCAATCTTCATGATATAGTAGGTGGTGTGGTTGGATTCACGGTGCTTCTTCGGCCAGGATGGATTTTGTAGGGGAAAGAGGCCTCTATAGACTAAGGGGGAGTGGACTGGGTCAGAGTTAGAGACATAAAACCAATTATTTTTCCAATCTTTCTACCAAGAGGAGATCAACTCAACTGGGATATAGGAATTCTTCATTACAGCCCGCGGCTGGAAGCCGTAGCCTCCGACACACTTGTTCTCAGTGTTCCTCTTCAGATGATAAAAATACTGAAACAAATTCAGACTCAACTCAATACCAAGGAAAGCTTCGCACAGATGGACAAAAACACTCAACATAGTGATCGAGTTCGAATTTAGATGGTGGAGCTCAATTTGGTAGAAATCGAGTACGAAAAGGGAGGAGGAACTTAGAAGGGGAATCATTGAATCTGCAACAGAAAAATGATTCAAAAATTACAGTCTCATGGTCAAACTAACAAGAAGGGAATTCCTCACCCGACGCATGCCTCCAATTTGTTAGCATGTGAGGAGGAACTATACCTTCAGCTTCAAGCTCCTTTAGCCCTTATTCTTGCATCGACAAAATTGTCCTGACTTCAATCAGGAGCCTCAACTCATCCAGCAACTCAGGTGAGGCACCGACGGTTTTGGCGTTAGACTTTTTCTCCAGTGATGTAGGAGCATTGGTCTTCGGAAGGGAACTAGGATCAATGGATCTAAGTTTTCTTTGTGATGGCGCATGTTTGGGAGGAGAAAGATGGAAGCTTATATGAGAAGGCTAGTGGTGAGAGCGACGAAAAATTGCTACAGTCCAACATGTTGTGGTAACCACTCTCGTCTCTATGGTGCCTTGATCGACGTGAAAGGTGGGATGATGGCGTTGGGCAAATCTCTACACACCTGTCAATTTGCATTAAATGCTTCTATACTCAACTGTTTAAATTTCAAATGTTTTTTTAACTATACTCAGAGTCTGGTATCGATTAGTCAAGTTTTAGTTCTTTTTTGAGTCTTGAGTGTGGTTAATAGCAGGGCACTCAACCCAATTGTGTTTCCACTCGGTACTCGAAACTGGATCCATTTATGCTCGATTCTTTCGACTGCAAGCCTGATCCACTGTAAACGAATAGGGTACACCATGCGCATACTTAACAACTCAGGATATTGTGGAACCGAATCTGCGGTACCTAATACACCCCGGAATCTAGAAGATGTATACTAGGAAGGTCTCGATTGGTTACCTAACTCGAGTATGACTAGTATCTTGGCCGGATCTATCTGCTTTCTCTTAGCGGAAAAGATGAAGGACTCCCTACCGATTACGGCTGGATAGGAGATGGTACATCAGCCCTATATAAGGCGAGGACCCAGACCCCCAGGGGGAGGAGGACAACTCAGGGCATACATATCTCTATGTGAGCATCAAGATCATCAAAGATCCTCAGCAACTTCATCTCTAGTTTAGTTTAGATCTGATCTACTCCTTGTAACATGTCTACCTCCATTACTTGTACTTAAGGGAATACATATACATCAACATCCATACAAGACGTAGGGTGTTACTGAAGGTGATATGCCCTTCTGAATAATGTGTTACTCTAAGAATGACTATCATTTACATTGATTAACAAGTATGTGACTTGTTTGTGGAACTCTTTATTTGTATCATGATGTTATTCAAATTTGATCCATGGTTACATATCATTGTGATGATTCATAAAACCAGTGCATGTATTGATTGATGATCACGTTTCACGGATCATAGGTATAGAGATTTTGAATCAATAATATGGACATTTATGTTAGAGAACATGATGTTAGATAGACCCAACTTGAGATACTACTAGGATTGTTATTTATAATGTGTCATTAGTTTTCATCTGAAATGGTGTACCCGCAGGATCCTTAGACCTGAGATCATCATTGATTCCCAGAATGTGTAGTGGCATACTTTAGGGCTGCCAAATGCTACTCCGTAACTGGGTAGTCAAAAAGGTAGTTTTCAGGTTTGTCATAAAACATGTCGTGGGGTGTGAGCGATCAAGATGGAATTTGCCCCTCCTTGATAACAAGAGAGATATCTATGGACCTCTCAATGTCGTTGGATAAGAATGTGCATGGCCATGCCAATATGATTAAATAGTTAATCACAGTTTTGATAATCCATGAATTGATTGAGTGCATGGTTGAGTTAACACAAAGGGTGGCACGTATCTCGCCTTAAGCTCGACTGGTATCATGAGGTAAAGGGATCGGTGTATGTGTATATCAAGGTTCACCTGATATGATCTTTATGTATACTCAAAAGTCAACATGTCCTGCTAGGGACGAAGGGTTTCCGAGTCATAGCCGCTTGTACATGAACTTAACAAGTAACACACTTAATGGGTTGGAATAAATATATGGATTAGATTCGTATATCGGTTTGATTGGATTGTGATCCATGAGTTAGTGTCCTAAAGGGCTACCAACGTGCAAGCCCATTAGCGAGCTCTATATATGGTGAGGCATGGGGAGGGGCATAAGAGGTTAAGCCGCTCTGAAACCCTAGCCGCGGCCCTAAACACGATCCCCCAAAACCCTAACCGCACATGTGGTGCTAGCACAACGGCACATGATGATCTTGCCCAGTACATGTGGATACCATAGAGGTGCTATTGCGGCATTGATCTCTTCGACGTGAAGATCACAATGCTGCTGCTTGGCTGGTCGAGATCCTGCTCAGCTATTTGACCACGTGCTAGACTGGTCGTGAAGGAAAACACGACCACTCGATACTGATGGCGAAGGATGACACGACCAATCGGAGCTGGTCGGGGAACTGATTGAGGAGCGCAACTGCTGCTCAGAGCTGGTCGAGGACAGCAACGCACCCGCTCGAAGCTAGTCGGTGCTGCGCATGACGTTGGATCGGTCTACTCCAACTCTTCTTTTGCTACACTGCGTGTCGAGTGGTAGCGATCTATGATCTCCTACTATAATGGTTTTCTAGGTGAATACGGTAAAAAAAATTATTTCAGGCTAGCGTAGCCTACCCTTACCCAATAGTTGTATCAGAGCCTACATGCATAGTTTTTGATATGGATCGATCATACATAGATGATATGTGGTAGTAATAGATTGGATCTGTTATGGTTCTTGTGATCGATTCATTTGATGGATCGGTTGTTGGTTAGTTTGTTGTACGAATGAGGTGTGAATCGGAGGAACCATATGACCAAAAGATTAGCTCGCTCTCGCACCTGGCCGCTCGCGTGACTTGCCCCTAGAGGATGGAATCACCATCGGGGCTAACTGCGCGCGTCACTACATGGTTGGAAGAGCAGCAAATCAAGGTTGTGTGTTGTTGCCGTTTCCTCAAAACCTCACGTGATGATAAATATAATTGGCCCAATGAAATTGAGGCATTGTGAATGACTTAGAATCGGCTTGATAGGATCAATCCGATGAAATTTTCATTGCCATTTCATAGATATGATCTATGTATTTTCGAGAGGTGTGAAGCGGGACCGCCGTGCTGTCTAAGCCTAGGGTTTTTAAGGATAATGTGTTCACATCGTGCCGTTAGAATTCGATTTTGCGTTTAACTTGTTTTTGTAGGGTATGATGTGAATAGTATGGCCTTTATGTGTATATGATGCATGTGTGTAATTTTCATGGTTTGCATGTCATGGTTAATTGCAGCCAAAGGCTATCCTGTTATTGTATAACGGTCTACGTGCAGACTTGTCATGCTTCATATTCTCATGTAATTCGTTGCTAGCTATTAAGTGTAGTAGTCTAGTACATCATGATGGAGACTTGAGGCATGATGACCCGGAGGATAGGGACTATGGCGATGGAGATCACCATGTGAAGGGGCCATACTATGTCATAGTTAATATGATTGTCTGTGATGTTTATTTATGTTCCTGTCTTGCTATTTTATTTATGTTTTCCATGAGATGGTTATGTTTACATGATAGAATAGCTTCCCTAAAAAATTAAGAGTAATTTATGCCCTTCCAATAGCTGCACCTACATAGGTTTTGATCATTTTTGGTAGGTCTGCCAAAACAGGGTGCCATCATTTATCTTAACCAGTTAGGGTGGATGTCGGACATCCACACACATAGTGTTGGTTTATTTAACAAAGGTATCAAAATGGTTTTGGGTTTGGGGCATGGAGTTGTGCGCTGGGGCATTACATGCCACTCAACAAACAAGAGTCATATATGATATGATTAGCAAAGTATTGCTTACCTATGTCACTGGGTTTCTAGCTATGATGCCAAAGCTCACTAGAAATTAGTTGAATATGGATCTTGACCCACTATATGTCGTTAGAGGGAGACGGTTTCATATAATGGGAGTATCTTTTGTTAATTTGTTTAATGAAAGATTTACATAAACATAGTGCTGAACTTTGCATGTTTATTTTCTATTATGGATCATGGCACCTACTTTTAATGTCAAATGTAGTTTTAATTTGCATTCAATTCTTGAAAAAGAAAAGCTTTTTGGAAAAAACTTTATTGATTGGTATAGAAATCTAAGAATTATTCTCAAATAAGAGAAAAAGGAGTATGTTCTAGAGGTTTCTTATCCTAGTGAACCAGCTAATAATGCATGTGCTGCTGATCAGAGAGCTTATGAGAAGCACACCAACGATTTACTTGATATTAGCTATCTCATGCTTGCCACATGTCCTCTGAGGTTCAGAAGCAATATGAGAACACGGATGCCCATGATATGATAGTGGGACTCCGAGGTATGTTTGAGAACCAAGCTAGGGCTGAGAGTTTCAACACCTCCAAGTCTTTGTTTGCGTGCAAGTTGATAGAAGGTAGCCTAGTCAGTCCTCATGTGATCAACATGATTTGTTACATTGAGAGCTTGGAAAAACTTTGTTTTCTCCTTAGCCCTAGTTGGCTACGGATGTGATTCTCTAGTCGCTCCCTGTGAGCTTTGAGCTATTGATTTTTAATTTTAACATGAATAGCATGGAGAGGAGCATTGCTGAATTACATGGGATGCTTAAGACGACTGAGGAAAGTATTAAGAAAAGCTCTAGTCATGTGATGATGGTTTAAAAGGATAGCAAGAAGATAAAGTGCAAGACAAAGGCTAAAGCTTCAGATGAGATCTCGAGCTAAAAGCGTAATCCCATTGGAAAGTCCAAGGCTGGCTCCGCTGCTGTTGATACATGTCACCACTGTCATAAGCGAGGCCATTGATGGCGGAACTGCAAGCTATACTTGGAAGAACTCAAGAAAAAGAAGGGAAGTGAGACTTCTGCTTAAGGTATAAATGTTATAGAAGTTAATCTTGCTACTCGTCTTAATGATTCATGGGTATTTGATACTGGATCGATGATTCATACATGCAAATCGTTGTAGGGACTAAAAGGGACTAGGAAGTGTGCGAGAGGCAAGATGGATGCTCGCGTCGACAATGGTGCAAAAGTTGCTATGTTTGCCGTCGGTGTTTATACCTTATCGCTACCATCATGATTAGTTTTGGAATTAAATAATTGTTATTATATTCCTGCCTTGGGCAAAAATATTATCTCTTCTTCATGTTTGGAAAAAGATGGTTATGAATTCATAATAAAAAACAAGTATTGTTCAATTTACTTGAATGGTATGCTCTATGGTATTTGTGTGAATGGATTGTATATTCTAGATCTTGAGGATGCCCCTGTCTATAACATTAATTCAAAGAAGTCTTGGCTTAATGATTTTAATTTCATTTTTATTTGGCATTGCCGCTTAGGTCATATAAATGAGAAGAGCATGTAGAGGCTCCATAGAGATGGTCTTCTAGATTCATTTGATTTTGAATCATTTGATACATGAGAATCTTGTTTACTTGGAAAGATGACTAAGGCGCCCTTCACCCGTCAAGGTGAGAAGGCGAGTGACTTGTTGTCCCTTGTACATATGGATGTATGTGGACCAATGAGCTCTATCGCTAGAGGTGGTTTTCAGTACTTCATTACTTTTACCGATGACTTTAATAGATATGGTTACATCTACCTAATGAGGCACAAGTCTGAATCCTTTGAAAAGTTTAAGGAGTTTCAGAATGAAATACAAAATCAAATTGGTAAGACAATCAAATTTCTGCGATCTGACCGTGAGGTGAATATTTGAGCCATGAGTTTGGTAATCATCTAAAGCAATGTGGAATTGTTCCATAGTTGTTTCCACCTGGTACGCCTCAATGGAGTAGGGTGTCCGAACGGAGGAACTGAACTTTGTTGGACATAGTTCAGTCTATGATGAGCCAATATGATCTTCCATTATCCTTCTGGAGATATGCTCTACAAATTGCTGCGTTTACCTTAAACAGAGTTCCATCTAAAGCTGTAAAAAAGACACCATATGAGATATGGACTGGGAAGCGCCCTGGGTTGTCTTTCCTTAAGATCTGGGGTTGTGAGGCCTATGTAAAATATTTGACGTCTGATGGGCTCACTCCCAAATTAGATAAGTGCTTCTTTGTGGGGTATCCTAGCGAAATAAAAGGATATTATTTCTATAACTGGGAAGAAGGCAAAGTATTTGTCACCCGAAATGGTGTCTTTCTAAGGAAAAAGTTTCTCTCAAGGAACATTAGTAGGAGCATAGTGCAACACAAAGAGATTCGAGAACCATCAGAGAGCATTTCAGCTCCTACTGAACCACAACTAGATGTTGCAGAACATGTTATGGAGACGTCAGCCCCACGTCGGTCGGAAAGGGTCAGTCGTGCACCTGAGAGGTTATGCTCACCATGGAACATTGCGATACATTATTGTTGGACAATGATTAACCTAAGACTTACCCAGAAGCAATAGTGGGACCAGACTCGACAAAGTATTGAAAAGGTTCAATATGTAGGATTCCAAGAAAGGTTTGTTGCCAATGTCACATGGCATCACTCTCAGCAAGAGTCAGTGTCCTGCGACATCTGATGAGCTTGAGAGAATGAGTGCGATGCTTTGTACATGCCCAGATGTTTCCTATACTAATCAAACCCGGGTGAAGTTCACTAGGTAACAGTAAAGAATATCCTCAAGTACTTGAGAAGAACTATGGATATGTTCCTAATCTATGAAGGTGTGGAAGAGCTCTTTGTAAATGGTTACACTGATGCTTGCTTCCAAACCGACAAGGATGATTGGAGATCGCAATCTAGTTTTATGTTTTGCCTCAATGGAGGAGCAGTGAGTTGGAAGAGTTCCAAGCAAGAAACGATGGCCAATTCCACGATGAAGGCTGAGTATATCGCAGCTTTTGAAGCTACAAAGGAGGCTATTTGGATTAGAAAGTTTGTTCATAAGTTAGGTCTGGTGCCGAGTGCTTCTAGCTCAATGGATCTCTATTGTGGTAATAGTGGTGCCATTGCGCAATCCAAGGAACCTAGGTGGCACTAGAAGTGTAAGAACATACTGCGGCGCTATCACCTCATTTGAGAGATTTTAGATCGAAGTGACGTGAAGATATGCAAGGTGCACACGGATTTGAATATTTCTGATCCGTTGATAAAGCCACTCCCGCGGCCCAAGCATGAGGCTCATATGAGAGCTATGAGTATTAGATACTTATATGATTGACTCTAGTGCAAGTGGGAGATTGAAGGTGATATGCCCTAGAGGCAATCATAGAGATGATTGTATCACGTCTATGTTTATGCACTTTTGAATAATGTGTTATTCTAAGAATGAATATCATTTACATTGATTAGCAAGTATGTGACTTGTTCGTGGAACTCCTTGTTTGTATGATGAAGTTATTCTAATTTAATCTCTAGTTACATATCATTGTGATGATTCATAAAACCAGCGGATGTATTGATTGATGATCACATTTCACGAATCATAAGTATAGAGATATCGAATCAATAATGTGGACATTTATGTTAGAACACATGATGTTAGATAGACCCACCTTGAGATATTGCTGGGATTGTTATTTATAATGTGCCATTATTTGTCATCTCAAATGGTGTACCTGCATGATCCTTAGATCTGAGATCACTATTGATTCTCAGAATGTGTAGTAGCATACTTTGGGGCTACCAAATGCTACACCGTAACTGGGTAGTCATAAATATAGTTTTCAGGTTTGTAATAATACATGTCATCGGGTTTGAGCGATCAAGATGGAATTTGCCCCTCCTTGATAACAGGAGAGATATCTCTAGGCCCCTCAATGTCGTTGGAGAAGAAAGTGCATGGCCCTGCCAATGTGATTAAAGAGTTAATCACGATTTTGATAATCCACGAATCAATTTAGTGAATGGTCAAGCTAACACAAATGGTGGCATGTATCTCGCCTTAAGCTAGACTGGTATCATGAGGCAAAGCGATCGGTGCATGTGTAGATCCAGGTTCAGCCGATATAATCTTTGTGTATACTCAAAAATCAACATGCCCTACTAGGGACCTCCATTGATTTCGGTTTGGAAAGGGTTCCCGAGTCATAGCTATTGTACATGAGCCAAACGGGTCACACACTTAATAGGTTGGAACAAAACATACGGATTGGATTCATATATGGGTTTGATTGGATTGTGATCCATGAGGAGTTAGAGTCCTAAAGGGCTTCCAACGTGGGAGCCCATTAGCGAGCTCTATATATGGTGAGGTGTGGAGAGGGGCATAAGATGTTTAGCCACTCTGAAATCCTAGCCGTAGCCCTCCACACGATCTCCCAAAACCCTAACTACGCATGTGGTGCTAGCACACCGGCGCACAGCGATCCTGCCCAGTACTTGTGGATACCATAGAGGCACTCCTGCTATTACGGCGCTGATCTTTTCGACGTAAAGATCATGACGTTGCTTCCAGGATGGTCGAGAACCTGCTCAGCTTGTCGACATACCTACTCGACTAGTCGTGGAGGACAACACAACCCACTCGGTACTGGTCGCGGAGGATGACACGACCAATCAGAGCTGGTCGAGGACACGACAGACCTGTTCGGTGGCTGGTTGAGGAACTGGTCGAGGAGCGTGACTTCTACCCGGAGCTGGTTGAGGAGTGTGACTGCTGCTCGGAGCTGGTCAAGGATAGCAACGCACCCACTCAGAGCTAGTCGATGACACACGATGTTGGATCGGTCTACTCCAATTCTTCTTCCGTAGCAGTGCGTGTTGAGTGGTAATGATCTATGATCTCCTATTAGCATAGTTTTCTGGGTGAATGTGGTAGAATTTTCTTTTAGGCTAGCGTAGCCTACTCATTACCCAACAGTTACTCCAATCGGAGGCCCAAACCTGTCTACATCGCATGCCTTGTTTCGTGCTTCATCCCTGATCTCGAAGGTACCCATTGTTCAATTTATGGACATATTGTCGGGAACAAATATTTGACACGTTTCATAGAGGTATTCTCAAAGATAGCCAAGACACATACGAAGTTGCCTAAGAAGGAAAAGAGGTAGGAATGGGTAGCCGCTTGTAAAGCAAGTTTCAAGGAGCCTAAGAAAAGTCAACCACAACTCCAATGCTAGTGTTGCTGAATATCCAGAAGAACTTTGACATATACTGTGACACATCCCGACAAGGTCTTGGAAATGTTTTGATGCAAGAAGGACAAGCGGTAGCGTACGCTTCGAGACAGTTAATGACTCATGAGAAGAATTATCCGACTCATGACCTAGAATTAGCAGCAGTGGTACATGATTTGGAAATATGGAGACATTATCTTCTTAGGAAAAGATGTGAGATATATACAGATCATAAGAGCTTGAAGTATATATTCACACAAATAGATCTTAACTTGAGGTAGCGAATATGGCTGGAACTTACCAAGGATTACAATGTGGGAATGTATTACCACCTGGGAAAGGCAAACGTGGTTGCAGACACGTTAAGTCGGAAGGTATATAGCACCATAGCTATGTTGCAAGAAGCTCAACCAATCTTATGTTAAAAATTCCAATGTCTTAACCTATGTTTTGTTGCGAACTTGGAGGCAGTGACCATGGAAGTGGAGCCTACTCTGGATGAGGACATACGGAAAGGGTCAACAAAGGATGAAAATATTAAAGAGATCAAAGAGAATATTAAAGTAGGCAAAGCCCCAAAGTTCTCAAAGGACGAGAAAGGCATATTATGGTTTGGCAAGCACATCTATGTACCGGACTAGAAAGAACTTAAGGATATAATCTGAAGAGAAGCCTACGAGTCAGCTTACTCTATTCACCTAGGCAATACCAAGATGTACCAGGATCTGAAGGATCATTATTGGTAGCCTGGTATGAAGCAAGAAATAGCTAGTATGTGGCAATGTGTGATTTATGTCAGCGTGTGAAAGCAGAACATCAGAAACTAGCAGGATTGCTACAGCCCCTGAAGATCCCAAAATGGAAGTGGGAACAAATTGGGATGGATTTTATAGTCGGATTACCTCGTACCCAGTCAGGCTATGATTCAATATGGGTCATTGTTGATCACCTCACTAAGGTAGCTCATTTCATCCTGGTGTAGACAACCTACAAAGAAGATAAGTTAGCAGAGCTGTATATGTCAAGGATTGTGTGCCTACATGGAGTTCCAAAGAAAATAGTGTCGGAGGGACCTAATTACCTCAAGATTTTAGTAGCAAATTCATGAATCACTGGACACAAAGTTGAACTTTAGCTCAGCATATGACCCAGAGGCAAATGGACAAACGGAAAGAATAAACCAGACACTCCAAGATATGCTGCGAACATGTGCCCTTCAAAATCGCAATAATTGGGACAAGAATTTACCATATGCAGAGTTTTCATGTGACAATAGTTACCAATCCAGTTACAGATGGCCCCATTCGAGGAACTATATGGAAGGAAGTGTAGAACGCCTCTGCATTGGAGTGAGACTAGAGAAGGTCAAGTGTTTGGACCTAAGATACTTGAGAAAGTAGAAGAACAAGTACGGGCAATATGAGAATAGTTAAAGACAACCCAATCCAGACAGAAGAGTTATGCAGATAACTGTCACCGAGAGTTAAACTTAAAGGTCGGAGATTATGCCTCGCATCTAAGAGGACTTCATCGTTTTAAGATTAGAGGCAAGTTGGCACCCTGGTACATTGAACCGTTTAAAGTGAGTGCTAGACTTGGAGAAGTGGCCTACCAGTTGGAATTGCCACCCAAGCTGGAAGATGTGCATAATGTGTTTCATATATCGCAGCTAAAGAAGTGCTTGCGAGTACCAGAAGAATAGTTGCCCTTGGAAGAAGTGGATCCATAAAGAGGATTTCACTTATTCAGAATACCCAGTCAAGATTCTGGAAACGGCAGAGCGAGTGACTTGAAGAAAGGTCATACGAATGCCTAAAGTACACTAGAGTCACCATATGGAAGAAGAAGCAACCTGGGAACAAGAAGAGGAGCTAAAGGCGGAGTTCCCTCACCTGTTTGGAGATCAGCCCTAATCTCGGGGACGAGATTCACTTAAGGGGACTAGGTTTTGTAACAACCCAAATTCCCAAAACCAAGAAAATATAAAAATTTCAGAGAAAATAAAAGAGTTTTGAAAAAACTAAATAAAAACCCTAAGTGTGTATGTGTGTTATATGTATGAACACATATATATTGAGGGTTATTTTCTTATAAAATGATATATATATATATATATATATATGTGCGTATATAATTAGTTGTTTGATTGTTGATTGATTGTTTATATTAGCTAATATAAAGTATATATAGAAGAGTATGTGTTGTACATGTATATATTTGTATGTGTGAGAGAAAGGAAATAGAAAAAAAGAATAAGAAATAGAAAAGAAATCTTGGGCGAAAACCTCTCAAACTAGTCGTCCCATATCTGTCTCTGTCTCTCCCACCTGGGCCACTCGGCTAGTCCAGCCAGCCAACTCCCTCCCTCTCCTCTCTCTCTGGCCAGTCAGAGTCACACGTCAGTCTCTTCATTCTCTCTTCTTTGTCTGAGCTCAGCATCAGCAGAATTGGTCGCTCACGCATGGGTGCCGTTGAGTTCGAGTCGAAAGAGCATGCCCAACCATCCAAATAGAATGACTGCAACCTCTAGAAAAATCAAGCACACATCTGATTTACCAAAGCCCTAGCCAAACCTGAGATGGACACGTGAGCTCAATCGACAGCCACACGACATCGTAACCGAATTCGAGAGATTGAGCTAGAGATAAGCTAAGCAACAAAAGGAGGAAGAATCCAGGGAGTATACATGAGCTTTTTTCAAACAGATAAGAGTCTGAGCCTGTTTGAATCACCAGAATCGCAATTTGACCCACCGACACCACCTCTTTCAAATTCGAGTCGAATTGGAGATAGCAAAGCCACCTCGGTATAGATAGAGACCCTTAGACCCTCCTTAGAGCATCCCGTAGCTTTTGCCCATCGAGCCAACGCAAAATAGCCGCTGAGAGTCCATTTCCGATAAGCTCCAAGAGCTTTAGCTGCCCATCACCGTCACCTGCCTAGTTGGAGCATCGCTGATGTCGATGTGTGCCCTAGGTGAGTTTGTTGTGTCGCCTTGATGCTTTTCCACCACTCGTCGGAATGTTTGGAACACAAGAATGCCTCGCTAGTGAGGTTTCGACTATGCATCGGTGCGGGAAGGTCGCCGCCACCGTCTGTTTCGCCGCCACCATCTATTTCGCCGGAGTCGAGCGTGAGTGCGTGTGAGCCGTCCGATCTAGATGAACGATTGAGATTAGATCCCTATACCCCTTCGTTTTAACCGAGTCAGCATGTCAACGTGGCAGCCACGTGGGCGTGTGTGTCCGATGTGTCATGCTACGCCAGTGTAGAGTGCTAAGCCAGCATGTTCAGTCAGCTTTTTTTCTTCTTTTATTTGTTTTAATTATTGTGCTGATGTCACAATGTTTATATATTACGTAATAAATAGATTTCTAGTGTAAAATAATAATAATTAGGATTTTTTTTTAAATGTTTAATAATGTTTCAAAGGTTTATTTAATTCTATTTTTTAGTTTTATATAGTTTTATAATTCAAATAAATACAAGAGAATTCTAGAAAAATCCTAGAAAATCCCAAACAATCATAGACGACTTTGGAAAATTCTAGAAAATTCCTAGAAATATAATTCCATCTATAGATAATGTTTTTTTTATCTCTACGTTAATCTATAGAATATCATAACTTGTTAATCGTAGCACTATTTTGACCCGTTCTTTCATCGGATTGTCCAAAAAATGTGATCTTGTATGTGATGATATTTGTTGAATGTTGTTTGGTTCTTTTTGGATCTTGGTGTTTATGTAATTCTTTTCCGCGTTTGTTGTGAGTAGACACCAATGTACCGAAGGAGCTAGAAGGACTGCATAATCAAGACTTCGAAGACACAACTAAGTTCAGTGAAGGCAAGTTGTGTTCTTGATCATATTTATCCCAGTTTTAAAATATTTGTTTTACAAACATGCGAGCAAGTAATTTGGCCACGACCTTTTCTATTTTTACAGTGCAACCACAAGCCTAGTATGGTACTGGCCTAGCCAAATAATTTGCTTTACTCTCAGCATAGTGTAAACCAGGAAGAAGAACGTGGAATGGATCAGACTTCCTTGGAACCGTGAGGCGCAAGAGGGGGCTTCTGTGGTGAGGTGTACTCACGCGGTGGTGAAACCTTAGTGTGGATGCACGTGCTGAGAGGGACATTGTAAAGGCTTTGCAGTGGATTCCTAGTGCACACCTTGGAAGTATGTAAGAGTTTTGCGTCGGTCAATAGATGCTTAGCAAAATAGGAAGAAACGTCATGTGGGTAAAGTTTGCAACCTATACAGAATGTAAAACTGGTTATTTAACCGTGCTCACGGTTAAGAGTGGCATGGAAAACCTACCATGATTAGAACTTCATGGTTTAGTTAGCTTGGTTAGCTATGATAGTGGGAATCATAGTTGAGGTGTTATCAATCATAGTGATGGGAACTATGATTGAGGTGTGATCAACCTTGATGGTTAGAACCTTGGTTGAGGTGTTGAAAAATTGGTTAAGTCAAGATGGTTGGAATCTTGAGGTGGTATGTTATTTATAGTTATTTACTTAATTGCTATTGCTTTTGAAATACTTTCAAATCAAAATACGGATTTATGTAAAAGAGCCATATTGCTATATTCTTGTCAAAGCATTCATATGTATACTATTTCCTTCACAACTTTCTGAGTATGACAAGTGCGCACTCTTTCTATCACCAAACACACAGTTGGAAAAGATATCGAGGAATTCGCTGAGGATGGACCAAACTAAGGTTCTTTCTACATCGATCATGCTTGTGGAAGAGTCATAAAGGATTAGAGTAATCATAATTTGTTTAGGATTCACTGCAGTTTTGTTTGGTCCTTAGACCCTTGAATGTCACTTGTGTCAGATGTTTTATTCGATTAAGGTATAGATATTGTAATAATTATCATCAATAAAGTCACTATATATTGGAATTGATTCCTGACCTTGGCACATAGATGAGATTAGTTTGTTCCTTAAACTAGTCTCGACACTAATGGACAGATCAAATCCACATTCATTTAAATATAGCTTCTCCAGAGTATTATCCTTTAGTAAGACAATGTTTTAGTTTTCCTTCACTAAAACCGCCATGACTATCTACGCCTAGATTGTCTTTTTTATTCATCTTTTTGTTAGTTTAATTGATGCAGTGTGAGAAGCGGATAGATTGGATTTAAGATGGTGTTGTTATTTACCATGTAAGAAATGTAGAATTGTTTCCTTATTGGATGGTCCTCATATTTGGTCCTTTACTTAATATTTCGGCATAAATATATGAACACACTGTATCATATAGTTGCCGGAATGTCAATACTTAACTCACTGGTAAATATACTGATATGCTTTGCTAAATTCTAGTTCTGAGCGTAACTATTTGGGGAGATAAATATGGAAGTAAGTTCAATAGAGTGGAAAACATATGTGGAAATTGAACAGCACCAAGAGAGGCTAGCTATGCATTTAAGCAGCAAAACAATGTCATCCCCCAAATGCAATCCATTATGCAAATCAAGCGCCATGAAGAGGAACCATCTGGTATGTTTTCTTGTTTAGTTCAATAGATATGAGTTATTTACCATTTGTAATTGGAATGGCTTTGGGTGGGATATTACCAAAAGAAATTTTGGCACATTCCTAACATGGAAAAAAATTTAGGTCAATTTTCGCCGAAAATCTGCAATTTTCAGTTCTATCGGCCACTCCCGATATTTGGTTTTCCGGCCGAAATATTCAAATTTGACCCAAATTTGACCTGAAATTGACCGAAATCACACCGGAATTTTCCAAAAATCGGAAATATAAGCCTTATCAGTGGGGTCTGATTTTCTTTAAAATCCGAAAGTTTGAACCATGATTCCTAAGGCATCATGTTCCTGCATTTGGGATATCAATCATTTTCTTCATTCTGTTATATTCGACATTCATGTTAATTTTATACGTTACCTTATAGATCTATCTTATATATAACGAACCAAATTTTAATGCTCTTCTTTTTTATGAAACTACAACCTATTAGTTTGGTCTAACGCAATAAAACAGCAAAGAAAGAAGTTTTATCTACCAACAAATCTGAAGGATATTGTGAAATTTGTAGTATTAGTTTGTACAAACAGAGGATGGTGAGTCTCTTGTTGACCTTTGGGAAGCTTTTCTGACTCGTATCATGGAACTACCCATCCATCAGACAGTTGCAGCCCTGCGCTGCTGGCCCCTGCTCCTACCGGGATGTGGTGATTTCCTCGGCCTCCTCGCCGGCGGCGCTGGCTGTGGTGGTCATCGCGGCTCCGGCGTGGCCGCCGGCGACGAAGCCCGGCCTCCGTCGTCATCAGGTTCGTTGGGCGCCGCGGCTCTTTGGGCCTCATCCCGCCATTCGCTCTGAGTTACACCAGGCCCCTGGGACGAGGCACGGTCCAGACATGAACAGCTGGCAGGTCATGGAGGATCTCCGTGGCAAATGTTTCAATTGTTTTTCCATGTCGCACTGTGCCGCCCAGTGCCGGTGGTGACCTCGCTGCTTCCATTGCTTGGCTCTGGGGCACCCCTCCTACGGGTGTCACCCGCTGCGCAATGGCTCGGCTCCAGCCCCAGCATCGGCGTAGCCGTCGCCGGATGCCCTTCCTCTATCTGCCAGGACACGGCGGTCAGTCTGGCGCCGCCTATCCCCTCAGGAGCCTACGGCCACGGCCCCCTAACAGAGTGGTGGCTGCATTGGCTACTCCAGGTGCTGGCGTTGTAGCCGCTGCCAGCGCCCCCTCGGGATTGGGTCTTGGTGAACGAGACGGGCATTCACGCCATAGGGCTCGTAGGCGGCGCTCTTCCTCAGGCGCCGGGACCTCGGGCGAGTCTAACCCTCCCACCAATTAACGATGGAGGCAATGACTCTCGACAGCCTTCGCCGGCGCGGTTGGAATTCGAAGCCACCAAGGTGGCAGCTGATGAACGCCATTCCAGGGAATGTTGCATTCTGAACCGTTCTGAGAACATCGCACGTGCGGAAGAAGAGCTTCGTCATTCTGTTTTTGTTTCAGTGATCGGCAACAGACCACAGGTGTCACCACAAGAAGTGGTGTGGGAGATTGCTAAAATATTCAACCTAGATGCAGAAGCCATGGTCATACAACGCACCCAGCCTGAGGACTTTCTGCTCATTCTCCCTGACGAGCCGGCAGCAGACCTTGTCATCAATGGCGGGCAACCAATCCACACTCCATTCTTCAGGCTTCTCACTAAAAGATGGTCTCGGCAAGCTCACCCTGTTGGCAAGTCTCTGTATTTCACTACTACAAAAATTATTTTTGAGACAGGTCCTAACTCATTTGCACATACGTTTAGTCAACCTACCTACGATCGAAGATCTATGAAAATAGACGATTTTCACGAACGCAAAAAAGACCATCTGGGATAATAGTATTCCACAGGTGGCCTCTTTTGCCACCACCTGTAGATATGTCGTCTGCCTGTAGTATGTATTTCATTCAAAAAATAATAAAGAGCATATATTTATTCTCTTCAGATTTCAACATATTTTCAAAACAGATTCTAACATCCAGATTTCAACAGTATTTGAATCAACACAAATATAATATTTAACACAAATACAAAATTATTCACAAGTACAATATTTTTACATCACAAGTGAATTAACATCATAAACAAAATATTCAATGCAAGTATTCTTTCATCTCCCACTCACAAAGCCTCGGATGGCTAGCCAATTCACCTCCAAGATCGAAAAATCTGCCACTCTTATGGATGACTTCGTGCATAATGAACCGGCACATATCACATTTAACGTTTTGGATATCTTTGTCTTTGAGAGAGGTATGGGTAGGTTCGATCATCCGTGCCTCAAATGAAAACACAACTTAAAGAGCTAAAACACTACTGAAAACGGAAACAGAACCAAATAAGAATGTGCAAGCGCAATGATAACTTACGTCCTTACGGTTCGTTATGTAACTCCCATTTACCCTAAGAAACTGGCAAACATAATATCCACAAAGAATGATTTTAAAACCTTGCTTGTGGCACTTCAAATAAAAACGCGATGTATTCGTTAGTTCAATAAAACTCTTCGTCATGAATAGCGAGATACAAGCATTTGAGGTGTGTAATTACAGGAAAATGTGTACGAACCGTCATTGCATCTGTCTTGGCCGCATCGTGTATCCCACCTTTTGTTATGTACCACATGTAGACCCTATTCGAACGCCTATAAGTAATTATCAATTCATAAATAATTTATAAGAATTTTATGTATGGTGATTTTCTTTACCTCTGTATAACGTTGATGAGATCTTGGTAGGATTTTTGGGGGAGATCGTCTGAGTCAAGGACTATGAGTGCTCGTCTTCGGCATCAACATTATACAAATAAAGTGATCGCTACATGAATCTTTATGTTAGGTTCTTGATCGACCAATTAAATTGAATACTTACGTTACGTTCTGAACGTATCACACTTACTTAAAGTTGTAGGGAGTAATGACGTAGTCCTTGTCTTGCATTTCTAGCATAACGCTTTCTATGTAGGTTGACATGTCAAGCCTACGTGATTTGGTCATTTCTCTTATGACCTTTGTTTTGTCCTTGTTACTCTTTCCCTTAATCTGGGGGTCATCTGTCCTCAACTTCACAACCAAGTTGGGCTGGGAAATTCGTTGCAAATCAATGAATCCAACTAGTACATTCAACTTTTTTGCATCGTTAAATTACATTCTACAGAACAAGTCACTAGTCATTAGCTTTCATATCATATATTGGTAGATATATAAAAATAGGGATAGATTGTATGCACTTACAGGCACCACACGCTTATGAGATTGATGTCTAGTTTCTCGCAACAGAACAAAACGTGCATGTCCTTATAATCTAGCATGAGATAGGAGTCTCCGCTTAGAAAAACGTTAGCAGGGACCGAAGTAGGGATTATGGAGAACCCTACGGGACATGCCCTCATGTACCATTCATGGAATCTCCTCATGTCCCATGGACCTTCTTGGAGTTGAAACAATAGCATAAATGGCTTGCCATTCTCATATTGCTCAGGAACATCCAGTGTAGGCAAGAAATCCAACTGACGAGTACTTAATATTTTGCCGGTCTCTTTCGCAAGAATGCCCTTCGTTGGAGATTCTAAAGCAGATGATCCCTTTGCTTTGGAGGACAGAAGCCACCTCTTTACTGGAGATGTTAGAGTCTTTTCATATAGGGTAACCATGATAGGGACTCTCCGATGCTCAGGTGAAGGATCCGTAGGCGCAGACACTGGAGGCGGAGATGCCAGAGTCGCAGACACTAGAGGCGGAGGTGCCAGAGTCACAGACGGTGAAGCAGGATGCGAAGATGCCTGAGGCGGAGATAATGAGCGCGGGAGCGAAGGTGCCTGAGGTAGAGATAATGGGCGTAGGGGCGAAGGTGCCTGAGGTGAAGAGACTTGGCTCTGGGGTGGAGGTGCCTAAGGTGGAGAGGCTTGGCTCTGGGGTGGAGGTGCTTGAGGCAAAGATGCTGGACGCAGAGAGGCTTGGCTCTGGGGCGGAGGTGCCTGAGGCAGAGATGCTGGGCGCGGGGGCGGCCGTGACGCTGGCGATTGTGACTTCTGATGGCTGAAGATGATATCCCGTCTTTGCCACAGAATGATGTTGCCAACAGCCTCATTGAGAATCTCGATACCCTCAGGTGTGCTGATGTCTAGCTTGTACTTCATAAAAAGTGGCTGTATTGAGTCCACTTGTACCTTGGCATAACCGACCAGAATGTCTTGATTGTGAAATACACAGCCTGGAATGGCCTGGCCCATGGCAGCCTCGATAGTGAAGTCTCCCTTGCCGGTCGGAACATGTAGCATGCAAGGGGTAGCCTCTGTGATATCATCCACAGGATATCTCGGGTTATCGGCCTGTGTGGACCCGACGCTGCTCCGAAAGCCTAGGCTGGTTGGTTGCTCTATCATCAATAATGCTGCCCTTTCCTTCTCTTTTTCATTCCACATTTTCATAAACTGGAACTTAACTTGCTCTTGTATCTCTTCCTCTAGAGTCTTTTTATATCTTTTACGGGTCTTGTATTGGCCCACGGTGTCTAGGAACTCATGCTTCTGGCCCAATTTTGATTCGATGCCTCGAGTGCGACCCGGGTGTTCCTTGTTCCCCAAGGCCTTGGTAAGCAGGTCATTCTCCCTATCAGGCTCTAGATACCCTTCGTTAGCAATCTCTTGAATGGTTTGGGTGACTTTCATGGTCTCAGGGCTTTTGAAGGCTAAGTCCCCAGACTCAGTTTGTTCTGAATGAGCGTAGACCTAGTTCCTGCTTTGCTCGTCACAATTTTTCAAATGGTTGGATTTCCCAGCCCGGGCAGCCTCTTCTTCTTGCCTCCCCCATTTAGAAATTTTGGGGGTGTAGTCGGATGAGCCCAGGTGATGGTGGTACTTGTTCTTCTTCGCAAGGTGCTTAAAAGATTCACCCAGTTTGATGGCCTCAAGTGTGGTCTTTTGCCTAACAAACTCCACCCATTGGTCTAGCGTAATCTTTTCATATTTATTAAAGGGTACCAAGTTCTTCTTCACGAAGTCCATATTTAGCTCACTCTTCCAACCCCGGAAGCTCTTTCCCATAGTTTTCAATGCATTCTATTTGGTGACATCCTTTGTACCTGAGGGGAATCGGATGGTTCTCTACAATGTTGCCCACAGGAATGCCTTCATCTCTTCTGGTAGAAACCGCCGATCAGTTATAGTGATTGGGATGTACTCCTTGATAAGAAATCCACAACTGTTGTGGAATTTGGAGCAGGCCTCATGAGGCCTCTATTGCGAGCATCCTCTGTGCCTTCAACACCGACTTGCATTATTGTATAACTGCCGGACGGCAACTTGTTTCTGCTTCGCTCACCCCATCTTTGTTTCAGCGTACCCCCAGAGGGACCAAAGTTTCGGGCACAGAGGGAGCATTTTGGCACAGATGATCGATGCGATGATTTTTGCACCCTCACCCTCTAGAGAGAAAAAAAGGAGAGTTGCCATAAAAAAATATTCCTCCATTTAAGAACTATAAAATGCATTGACTCAACTAAATACCTCTTCGGCGGGATCGTACTTGTTGTCACTTTCCCGACGTCGCCTCTCCCGGTTGCACAGAATAGGGCTCAGGCTGTGATACGAGCCTGAGCTTTCGCTACTGTCGAAGGAGGACGACTGGTGAGGGCTTAGGATCCTATCCAACTTCCTGCTTGCATCCGCCCCATCTTGTGCCAGGGCACGCTCTATTGCGAGCAGCCTCTATGCCAGGGAGGCCTATATTGCAAGCGTCCTCTGTGTCAGGGAGGCCTGTATTGCGAGCATCCTCTGTGCCTCTGGTTTCTTCGGGGGGCTTGGACTCCTATCCGACATCCTGCTTGCTTCTGGTTTCTTAGGGGTTAATCAACCGCTGGATTATTGTTGCATAGAAAAAACTAACTAGTATGCAATGCTTCATTTCAGCAAGATTATCCTCCCTTGAAACAATAAAAAAGGCTCTATGATGAGCTCTCAACCATGACAATCAATTCGTATTTCTGCATGCTTGTAGGATTTAAACCATCCATTCCCACATACCACATCAAACCTACTAATGGCCGATATATATATACATCAACTGAATGCTTACACAATGCTTTCATTGGATATATATATATATATATATATATATACAGCAATTTTATTAATTATTTATAAACTATAATAGTCAAATATGTGCTACTATTTTTTCATGTCACTATCAGTGACTAATTTTTGAAGACATTCCCTTAAGCTTGTAACTCACTTATAAATGTTTCAGCTTATATGTTGCATGTTACAGACAAGGCATATATATGTTTCAATTTTTGTCCACACATCGCATAATAATTTCTACTAAGTTGGATGAGTTACTGATGGATACACGAAAGGAATATAGCTACAGCGACGCTGACAGAGCCATTACATGTGACGAAATTGACGTTTCGAGGAGGTTTTGCATTGCCAATATTGGAGAAAAGAACCATGTCATCAAATTATAGTATGCACAGTGAAAAATGGAGCTCTAAAGATCGACTTGGGCTTGTAGAAGAAAAGGCTGAAGATCATGAAGTATTCAACTAAGCCAAAGGAACTCGACAAAAATATGGCTCATATTTACAACATTAGCTCTAGGATAGATACTAAGTCACCACATTGTGAAAGAGAAACAGATGGTTGTTTGAACTCATCACTGTTTGTTGAAATCACTTAAATGTTTTGATGATTATTATGTTTGTATATCAAAGTGAAAATCAATGCATTGATCCCTTTCAAAGAGATTTAATCACATCAAACCAAACTGAATTATTCAGCGTTAAACAAGGACATCCTAATCCAGCACAACCTTTATAGACAGAAAACACGCCTAATGCAAAATCACAGATAGTGTGTGTCTCCAAGAGACAAAGGCCACCTCGTTTTCTCATCACAGATAGTGTGTGTCTCCAAGAGACAAAGGCCACCTCGTTTTCTCATCGACTCCTTTTTGTACTTAGGGCTGATTATGATCAACATGTGGCCTTGTCAGCGGAAGGCACGAGAGGAGGAAAACTCATTGCATGGAAATGTGCTGCTCTTCAGGCTCTTGTTTCCTAGATGTTTACTCGGCATAAGTCCAATTTGCTGAACAAGATGGCCGTAACTGGGTGGCTCACTGGAGTTTATGGGCCTCAAGACGACACCGACAATTTTGTTTTCTTACCAGAACTATGGGATATTTGAGCTTTATGTACCGGCCCTTGGCTTGTGGCTGGGGATTTCAATTTGATTTACCAAGCTGCTGACATGAATAATGTGAATCTGAACGGTGCCATGATGGGTCGTTTTTGGCGTCTTCTTGACGATACCGAGATCAAGGAATTACCTCGCTTAGGCCGCAAGTATACCTGGTCCAAGGAACGGGACTCTCCTACTCTTGTCAGGTTTGACCAGGTTTTATGTTCTATGGACTGGGACAAGATCTTTCCAGACTCTATTGCAAAGTGTGGCTTCAGTTGTCTTTGGCCATTGTCCACTCTTACTTGGTCTAAAGGTAAATACGCGGGGCAAGAGACGTTTTCACTTTGAAAGTTTCTGGCCCAACCTCCAAGGGTTCCAGGAGGCCGTGCAACTCAATTGGGATGCTCCGGTCTCAGATGTTTGTCCGGTGGAGAGGATGTTTGTCAAGTTGCAACGCCTCAGTAGGGGTCTCTAGAGTTGGAGCTAACAAAAATTGGCAACATCAAGGTGCAGCTTGCCATGGCCAAGCAGGTTTTACACTGCATGGAAATTGCTAGGGACTCAAGGCAATTATCATCAGAAGAAGAATGACTGTGGAAGAAATTGAAGCATCACTATCTCAGTTTAGCCTCTCTTGAGCGAACTATTGCCCACCTGCGCTCCCGTGTCCTCACTACTACATAAACCCCTACATGTACTGGCCCATCACTACCGGTTCCTAATGGGCTGACAATGATGGGGAATCACAACCAGTTCATAAGCCGCATGGGAAAAATACAGTCATTGAGGCTTACGAACCGGCAGTGATAAGGGCATCACTGCCGGCTGTTGGCTTGAGCCGGTAGTGATGCCCTGCTCAATCTTCACTACCGGTTTAATCCATCGACCGGCAGTGATAGTAGGGCATCACTACCGACTTGTTATATGAGCTGGCAGTTGTGTCTCGACTATATAAAAGTCACCCTCTCCTTCCCCAAGCCCGAGCACACAAAAGAGAGGAGCTCTGTTTGCTCGATGGCGGTCATTTTGGTCACCAAGTTCTTAGTGGCTTCAAAATTTCGAGGTATCCTCATGCCTAGGTGTTCCAAGGTTTGTAACTTTATCTCCAATCCATTTCTAGTTGAATTTTATTTGCTAAATTGCTCTAGATTTTGAAAAGATGGAGATGCACCTATGGCCATGATGTTTTAAGACAATGTAGATGCAATTATATCTTATTTATTATATGGAAGCTTCAATTAGTAGCATATGGTAGAAAGTGTCTTTATTATTGATTTACATTAGCTATAGGTTTGAGCATATTTATTTTTTAATTAATTTAGCAAGCTCCTATATAGAAACTTTAGGTATGAGTATATTTATTTTTGATTTATAATTAATTAGAAAAATGCAAGCTCCAATTATATTTTTATATTTTAATTAATTAGCATGCTCCTATATGAAAACTTTAGGTATGAGCGTATTTATTTTGATTTTTAATGAATTAAAAATTTCTTCATGATATTTAGGTATGTAGCAAGATCCAATTATATGTTTTATATTTTATTTAATTAGGAAGCTCCAATATATAAACTTTATGTATTAGTGTTTTTTATTTTTAATTAATTAGTCCTACAAAAGGGTTTAATAATAAAGAAAATTTCTAGGGATGGCACTAACAAATACTAATCGGAAGCGTACGCGAAAGCATACAAAAGGTAGCTCCTCCAACCCGGGCCAATTGCCAGTAGGGGATAATGAGGTAATTTATTTGTTGGTGATCGCAAAATTTTCTAGATGTTATAAATCTGGATTTACAATAATGATACAATAGTAGATGGACAGAAGATGGATGTACAATGCGAGCTGTGTTAGTGTAGAGTACAAGAACAACGTGGATTTTTTTCGGTACAAGCCACGGCGCACAAGTCAAATACACATTCTCAATACATGTGCTGTCCATGCGTCGATTACGAGAACAAGAAGTAGTTTTCTACCACCCAGCAGATATATTCCCACTTAATACCAAGGGGCTTTATGCCTAGCTATACTCATTGGACCGAGTACGGTGAAGCTGAGATCGTACAGGAAGGGCAATACATTGGCAAAGAAGACGAAGACTTGTGCACCGATATGCTGGCTGACGAATACACTGATATGCCTACTGCCGAAGATACATTGGTCGATGATGATCTAGAGGATATATTGGCCGACGCTGACGCCGATGATCTGGAGCAGATGTTGCACGATGGGAGGTGAACTTTACCAATGAAAGAGAGTTTCAAAAGTTCCAGCGTATGGTAGAGAACTCTTAAACACCGTTGTTCCCAGGCTGCGAGAGGGAGCACACAAAGTTGCGTACCGTGCTTTCACTACAACAATTGAAGGCAAGCAATGGGTGGTCTGATATAAGCTTCACAGAGTTGTTACTATTCTTGCAGAAATTGCTTCCAAAGATAAATGTATTGCTAGAAAACACATAACAGGCCAAGCAGGTTGTGTGCCCATTGGGGTTGGAAGTGTAGAAAATACATGCATGTCCAAACGATTGCATGTTGTATCGCAGAGAGCATGCAGACTTGGAAGCGTGTCTCGTCTATGGTGCATCATAGTACAAGCGTGACTGTGATGATATCGATGGTGAAGGAAAGAATAAAAGGCCTCCCATCAAGGTGATGTGGTATTTTTCTATAGTCCCCGGGTTGGGGCGTTTATTCGTGAACAAAAGGCATGACAAACTGTTGCGGTGGCACACCGAGGAGCACAAGGATGATGGAATGCTGAGACACCCCACTGATTCTACGCAGTGGAGAAACATCGATATGAAATACAAGGAGCCCTGTGCAGAAGATGTGAGGAATATAATATTTGGGTTGAGTACGGATGGGATTAATCTATTTGGAAACATGAGCAGTAGTCATAGCACTTGGCCTGTGACTATGTATCTACAATCTTTTCTCCTTGGTTGTGTATGAAGCAGAAGTACATTATGATGTCGGTGTTGATACGAGGGCCGAGGCAACCTGGCAACGATATTGCTGTATACCTGAAACTATTAATGGAAGATCTTGTAATACTGTGGAATGATAGTGTGCAGGTATGGGATGCATACAAATGAGAGAACTTCACCCTACGTGCAATGTTGTTCGTAAAAATCCAGGATTGGCTTGCCGTTGGCAATCTATCAGGCCAAACTGTCAAAGGCTATTGTGCATGCATGCATTGTTTGGATGAAGCAGAGAGCTTGTGGCTGAAGAATAGCCGAAAAATGGTGCACCTAGGTTATCATAAATTTCTTCGCAAGAATCACTCGTACCACAGCAACAGGAAAGCTTTTGATGGGAAAGTTGAGACTCGATCATCTCCTAAGCATCACACTGAAAGATAGGTATATGACATGGTAAAGGGACTTGGGGTTATCCTTAGAAAGGGACGCAGGAGTACACCGGTTCTGAAATCTAATCTTAGAGCTCCTATGTTCAAAAAGAAATCTATTTTTTATGACTTAGCTTATTGGCCGGATTTGGTAGTTCGACACGCAATCGATGTCATGCACATTGAGAAGAATGTGTGTGATAGCTTGATTGGTACGTTACTAGACATACCTGGTAAAACAAAGGATACACTCCAAGGAAGGAAGGACCTGAAATATTTGAAACTCAGACAGGATCTACATCCCGAAGATATGGAAGAAGGCGACAAATATCTTGGTCCCGCTAGCTACATTATGAGCAAGGCAGAGAAAATTGCAATGTGCAATTGCTTACATGGAATCAACGTTCCATCGGATTACTCTGCCAACATAAAGAGACTAGTAAACATGAAAGATTTGAAATTAACTAGCATGAAATCTCATGATTATCATGTGATGATGACACATATACATCCAATTGCAATTAGAGGTATTCTGCTGTCGAAGGTCCAAAACCCAATCATAAAGCTGTGCTCGTTCTTCAACGCGATATCACAGAAGGCCATCGATTCGACCAAGCTAGATAAGCTGCAGGAAGACAGGGTCGAGACTCTATCCCAGCTTGAGGCGTTGTTCCCTCCATTGTTTTTTGATATCATGGTGCATCTCATTGTTCATATTGTGAAAGAGATATAGATTCTTGGCCTCATGTGTTTGCATCAGATGTACCCTTTCGAGATGTTAATGGGAGTTCTAAATAAATATGTTCGTAACCAAAATCGACCGAAAGGCTGCATGGCAGAGGGCTGGGGAACCGAGGAGGTCATTGATTTCTGCATCGACTACATGTATCTCAAATCGATTGGTGTGCTTGTATCTCGCCATGAGGGGAGGTTACAGGGGAAAGGGACGATAGGTGCAAACTTATTCCGCATTAATGACCCCGTTTCATTCATGCAAGTACATTTCGTAGTTCTGCAACAATCAGTTGTAGTGGACACGTGAACCTATTTTTGGTGTAGCTTTTGTCATATTTTATTATCTCATAAATATGAGTTAGAAATAACACCATATATCGAAGAACACCAGAAGATGCTATGCACCATAAACCCAGGGAAGTCCAATGTTTGGATCGTGCGAGAGCACCGAGATCATTTTGGCTCTTGGTTACGTAGACAGGTGATGTATAAGCAAATAGAGTGTGTTCAGTTGACTGTGTTGGCTCACGGACCGTCAACTACAATCCTCACATTCCAAGGATATGACATAAATGGCTATACATTTTATATGAGAGCTTAGGATAATAAGAGCGCCAAGCAAAATAGCGGTGTCCGTATAGATTCCTATGACTGCAATGGAAATAGGGAGACCTACTACGGATTTATAAAGGAGATCTGGGAGCTCGATTATGGAGTGTTAAAGGTTCCTCTTTTCCGGTGCCAATGGGTCAGACTCCCAAGGGGTGTGAAGATCGACAAGTATGGTATGACTACAGTGGACCAAAAACTCGTTGGATATAGAGAAGAACCATTCGTACTTGCGAACGATGTTATGCAAGTCTTCTACGTAAAGGACCCAAACCCAGCTAACAAGGAGGAGCGCCACATGGTTCTTCAAGGAAAAACAAAGATTGTCAGAATGGAGAATGTTGTTGACGAGGAAGACTATAATCAATTCGATGTGCTACCTCCTTTCAGATTGGACGTTGACCTAGGTCCCATGGAAGATACCGACGAACCTCCCTATGTACGCCGTGATCATAATGAAGGGTGAATTGTTAAGACAAAGTAGCTAAATTGTATTAATTACTATGTATGAATTTGTTTTAGATGCAATTAATATACCTCACTTTTGTTATGGAACCTTCAGTTTCTAGTTTATGGTAGAAGATGTCTTTATTATTGAGCATATTGATTTTTGATTTTTAATAATGAGTTAGCAATTGCACAAGCTAGCACTATTGCTATGTATTACTATTTTTTATTTTAATAATGAATTAGTTATGAGCATATTTGTACAAATTAAATCCAAATCACTTGAGTAGCGCAACGGTTTGTCTGGTCTTATTTATGCAGGTCGTGGG